>NW_015641020.1:1106009-1114817 GCF_001515625.1 Sinocyclocheilus rhinocerous
GACGCTTCTCCTATTCCTTCCACTATAGAAAAGTGAAGCCAAAGCATCTCAGTATGGCCACTGCCATCTTGAGTAAATGACGTCATTTGGAGCTAGAGTCTGTGCAGTAGAGATTTGTTTGGAGTCAGAGTCTGCGCAGTAGTGTCGTGAGGTGGAGCCGCGGTATCAAACTCCCACCCAAACTCCCGCAGGCCCAATCAACCATAACGACACGTCCCGTTTTTATAGCATCAAATTACTAGCTAAAATCAAACTTATCACAAACATGAACAATTTAACATGTCTCAGCGTGATAGCTATCTTAAATGACCAAAACCATCATTTGGAAAATTGTATTGAAAACTTAATTTATTTTTTTATTTTGACTCAAGTCCCATTTGTTTACATGGAGAGGGCGGGGTTTATGACCTGTACTGCAGCCAGCCACCAGGGGGCGATCAAAGATCCCGCAGTTTAACTTTTCAGGACGTAAGAGGCACACCTGGATCATATGCGTGTGATGTGCGGGAGAGGTGCGTCTGACTCCGGGCTACTTTTACACTGCTGCCGCGGGTTATTATTTAAGTAAGTGGTTCTAAATACAAATAAATAAGCGCTAACAGCACATGACATCGTGAAAATAGGGGGAAATATTAACAGTTAGCGAAACATCTACAGAAAAAATATAACTGTTACCGGATTAACCTGGCTGCCTTCTCATAAACGCGATACAATGGCAATGGCAAGAGGAAATATTGGTTTAATTAAGCCATGTGTTTGAACCAGAAATAAGCTGGTATGCTCAACGTAAGCAAGGAGACTGATGGCTAACTTTGTGAGGTAACATTATCTGTTTGCGCTGGTTCATACACGGATAATGACTGATAAAACTGTTGTTACTAGCGGACAACTACAGTGGATACTGTAACATTTATTAAATTTACTTACTTGACGATGTTGTGTCCTCAAAATGCCTTGAAGACTCAAATGCAGCCAAGTTTGTGATTCCAAATCGCGCCCGCGATCATACCATAGACTGTAAAAAAAGATGGACGACGCTTCTCCTATTCCTTCCACTATAGAAAAGTGAAGCCAAAGCATCTCAGTATGGCCACTGCCATCTTGAGTAAATGACGTCATTTGGAGCTAGAGTCTGCACTAGACCCTCTGCTTTGCAGCACAGTTAATGATATGCTAAGGATAGGATCCCTTGACGCGATTGGTTATTGAATTTTGTGACGTAGCAAAAAATAAAAAAGGCTGTTTCAAACCGCGTTTCTGTGACTGCCTTTGGGAAACTACAGTTTTAAGGAGAAAATACTCAGCAATGGTGTTGATAAATAAATTGGCAAATGGTTTGTCTAAAAGCATATTAAAAACATCACATAGACAAGGCCAAACAAAGTAGTTTCGCTTTCACAAGCGTCACACACGGCGGGCTAGAGTGAGCGGCGGCAGGCGGGCTTGAGAATGGCTCATTCGTGAATTCTTTGCATGAACATTTGGGCGGTGTTATGCAAATCTTCCCACATTGTGACATAGACATGTGGGGGCGTGTTAGAACGAGCCATTTTAGGTAGGCGTGGTTGACTCTTAACTTTTATAAAGAATATCTCTTTGGATTTGAGACTTTAGTCTTTGCAACTTTACACAAAGTAGTTTCGCGTGTTAGAACGAGCCATTTTAGGTAGGCGTGGTTGACTCTTAACTTTTATAAAGAATATCTCTTTGGATTTGAGACTTTAGTCGTTGCAACTTTACAGAGCTTCTTTATGCACCAAGAGCTTGTAACACTCCAAAGAGAAAGGAAAAATTGAAATCGCATCATATGACCCCTTTAAAGAAGACAATCAGCAGATTATTGCTGAAGTGAAATCATAAAGTAATTTCATAAAATGAAAGTATGAAAAAGTTATAGAAGTTTAGTCAGCTGTCCACGGCAGTCCTAAACCTGCCAAAGCCAGCACAACCCGCTCAATATCGTCTAATTATCGTTATCGACAAAATTCCAGAAAATGTCGAGATATAATTTTTTGTCACATTTTACCAGCTGGACCAGCGCTGATTGACAATTTAAATTATAAAATATTTATCCTGTGCCTTATCCTAAATACGCTCGTCGAGGACGGGGTTTTTTTTTTTTTTTTTTTAAATACCTTTTCTCCCCTATTCATGTAAAGCTTTGGCAACGCGTACAAAAGATACGGATATCATGTTGATAAAACAATTTTGATTCTTTTCGAACAAACCGTGTCAATGATAAAGTTCGAGTGAAACATTCTGTAACGTCCAGTGTGGGATCTCACGTAGCCTATGTAGGTTACAGTTCGCGAGCCCACACAAGGTGGTCGAACCGTCAATAACCACCTCCCCACGGGCTCACAACAAGAATAATGCAGAGATCGGGCCCTCCCTCGCAGTGACGCATACAGAAACGACCAAGGAAATCCCCAAGTGAGAGTTACGACAGACTCTCACCACCGTAGATAGTGGGCAACTTCCGACTCGCACTGAACGCCGCGTACAAATCGACATAGAAGCCAAATACGTGTAAACCGTGTCCACGCTCCGGACAAATACAAGGTAAGGATAGCCTACGTTTCGTTGTTTTATATTTGTATGTGTGATACATTTCGGCTACAACATAACGTAACGTAATGTAAGCGAAAGCTTTGTTGTTGACAGGCGTGAACATACTCGAGCTCATCCGGTGCATGAGTTGTGTGTAATACAAGGTGTATATATAATCCGACTGTTTATCGGGCTACTGTGTGATTTATTACGAATATTGGTTACTGGATTTCATTATTTAGAGCGTAATAGGTTGATGGCATCATTTTCCCGTGTTTCACCCTCTCCAGGTGTTGTAAACACTGCTTTTGGACCAGTTTAGGTTGATTGAGAAACATTTTGTCGGCGTGCATAGACAACCAACAACTTGCGGCCGTTTTTTATGAATACACCTACCGAAGTACAGCAGCAGGAGGACATGTACGGCATGGCAGAAATGCCCGATCTCATGCCACCGGCAGGTGCATTACAACCCAGTCCAGTAATCCCGTACGACCACGGACAGGCAGGGAGAAACAGACCAGACCTCCTGTCCGCCCCACGAAGAATGCAACGAGCCCCCAAACTCGGACAGATCGGGCGGTCTACGAGAGGTGGGTTTGATATTAGGCTGTGCTATTATGTTACTCTACCATGTAGTCACTTTACAATATTTTTCCTTTCAAAATCCTTGATCTAAAACCAAAACTTTTAAATCAAAATATGTATTTAAAAATGTCCCTGGAGCCTCCCCAGAGCTGCACATCTTGGATGTTTACCCTCATTGAATCCAGCTGAATTAGCTAACTCATCAACTGGGTGCATCCAATAAGGGAAACTTCCACTATATATGCAGTCCTTGGGAAGCTCTGGGGAAAAAAATCCTGTTCTAATGTAACACATTCTAAAGCTTTCCAGCTACATTCGCAAAACTTGGTAAAGCTCTATATTTCTGTCCATACGTCCCCTAGTTACTACACTGAAATGGTTTGCAAGTCCCTTTTCTAGTTATCAAAAATAACTTTGAAGTACTAATTGTGACTAATGGTGCATTCAAGTCATGTAGGAAAGATTGTTTACAAGTTGAATACACATGAACATCACCAGAAAATCATAATTATGTGTGGAAAACTTTAAAATCAAGTTTGACACAATGTATGCAGCATCTGTAATAATGGTAAATTTGTTAAAAGTTGCATGTAAAAATACAGTAGCTTATTGTACAGTTATATAATGAATCAAATTACAGAACCTTCATAAATCTAATGGAAGCACCATAACTTGTGGCGTTCACTTGTTTCCACTCATATGATAAATGTCTTCTTTTGTTTTTACAGTGGTTATTGATGATGAGGACTTGGATGATATTATAAACAATAACAGAAGCTTCCCGGTTTCTCAGAGAGTATCACCTGTTGCCTGATGCATGGCTGACTGTGCCAAAGCTGTTAAGAGGCCAACACACCAAAGCAGGCCTACAGAATTGAACGAAAATCTCCCTCTCACATGTTCTCACTTGTCGGCACCTTTCACTGTACAGCTTTTAAGGCTTTCACCACTTCAAGGTCAAACAAGAGAACTGTGGACTTTGCTTCCTGTTCACTTTATGCTTGCCCATCACTTAACTGATGTCGTGCTTCTGTAGCACTGAATGATCCTGTCTGGTGTTCTCAGTTTTGGATGTTTCTTTCTTGATATGAAGATCTTGATGATCTCTAATGCAACAGGGCTATATTTATTAAATGTGCACTTTACTGCAGAATAAGAAAGCTAACCTCAGCAGGTTGGATTACTCATCTCCCAAAGAGGACATTTTCCTGTGAAACTCTGTTAACGTGTAACGTGCCATTTGGTAAGACCTGTGGTTACCTTGGTAACCAGGGCCTACCTTGAATTTCTCTGAATGACATTGGTTACTTGTTAATTTTAAGGATCTTTATTTGGTCACTGTTTTTATGTACATGTTGATTTTAGTTTGAATTGAAATAAGTACAATCTTGAATGCATACTGAGATGAACAATCAAATCTTCTAAACTGGTCTCAGATGTTGGTTGAAGTACGTTGCTCTTAAAAATGTTTTTAACTTCTAAATGTTTGCATGGAAATTAATGGATTTTTGTAAATTGTTTTGGGGGAATGCAGTGGGGTGGGAGTAATAAATTATGCATGAGTAACTTTATTGCATTTGTTAATGTTTGAATACAGGCTATTTGTAAAGGTGTTAGTGCTGTCAATAGATTAAAAAAAATAACTGATTAATCACATTTTTCTTTAAAGGGGTCATATGATGCTGCTAATGAAATGTGTTTATGCGGTTTAAGGTTCAAAAAACACATTTTCCACATACTGTACATTATTGTTTCTCCTCTATGCCCCGCCTTTCTGAAACGCAGCGATTTTTACAAAGCTCATCGGTCTGAAAAGCGAGGTGTGCTCTGATTGGCCAGCTATCCAGTGCGTTGTGATTGGCCGAATTCCTCAAGCGTGTGACGGAAATGTTAAGCTCTTACCATATTGTGATGCCGTGTCCAAGCGGCAACCTTCCGGTCTCTCTTGTGAAACCAACACGGAAGTGACTAAAACTGCAATTCATCGACTGGTACGCCCCTACCATACTGTGATGCCTTGTCCGGCCGGAGCGGCGAGACAAAACCAGTAAAACCCATTATAAACAAGGCATTTGTTGCATCCAGTGGGGACATAATTACGGATTATAATGACTTATACTGTGTTTTTACGTGTTGCATTGCGCCGTGTAAACATAAAACCACTGAGAAATGACAAACAACAAGCGCTACTCTACACTGCTCAAAACTCGCGTTTGAATCGTCAGTGGCAAATTCTTTATATATAAAAAACGTACTTACAGTCTGTGAGTCAGAACAGCCGGCATTGTAGTCTACAAGGATCAGGAAACAGTCCTCCATAAAATGTGCTGCACACATCTGGATATTTGGGTTAAACTGTTCTGGAACAGTGTTGTAAATACAACTTAACCACTGATTTCTAGTCGTGTCCTCTTTTGGAAGACCAAACAAAGTAGTTTCGCTTTCACAACAGAACACAGCGTCACACATGGCGGCCTTGAGTGAGCTGAGGCCGGGGGCTAGAGTGAGCGGCGGCCGGCGGATTCGATGAAGGAGCGGCCGGCTGACCCCTTTAATTAATCCCGATTAATTGAATATTAATGTATAAACAAGATAAAGATGGCATATTTTAAATGTGTTTAATGGCATCAATTATACTGGCATATTAATGAATATAAAAATACTGCTACAGATGTCTGCATTAAATGCATTTTCCCTCAGTTATAGCCATTAATTATAGTCATTCAGCATTATATAAAATGCCTGTGTTCACGGAGAGCTGCTTCACAGACAGCACACCAGTACTGAATTAAGTTCTCTTTTGTGTGTTCATATAGTCTACTATAACGCTAGCCAATGGATGGCAGGAAAAAATGGATGCTGCTTTAAATATTTTTAACACGTTAAACTGAAAAAGAAAACAAAAAAGCACAATTAACACGTTAATTTTGACGCCCCTAAAAGTTTTTTTTTTTTTTTTTTTTTACAATTTACAAAAATTACATTTTAGGACATTGCAGACTGGCATTACATTTTCTATTTGATCAGTGATCTTTATCGATGTTTCTTTTTGAAATTTTGAAAAAAAAAAAAAAACATATATTTCCATGTTTAAATTATATTCTGAATCTCAGATTTCAATATAGACTTACTGTATTTTTGTGTAATGCAAATTCACATTTGGAATGTGATTGTCTTTTTCAACCACAGGAATAATAACCAGCCTGTTACAATGAAAGCCAACTTTATTGAAAATAAGCATGTAAAACAAGTGTGTAAACAATAACTAACACTGCCATTATCATGAAACTTTTATAAGTAAAAGATATTTAGATAGGCTCATGGATGATAAAATGAACATGAGGTGGCGAGTTAATACTGCAATGTGTTAAGCAAATGAAAAAAAAAAAACATTATGTTCAGGATCTTTTTTGACCATCTGCAATTACATGAAATTACATAACAGTGGCTCAAATGAGTATTAAAAAGGTTAGCATTTCTGTGGGATAAATACTCAAAAACAAGCAAATCTTAAAAATAAAAAATCTGCCTCCATTTTGAGCAACACCTGCTTATTGTGTTGGTTATAGTGCTCCCTAGTGGGCACTTTGAAAACACCAACATATATGACCCACTACCCAAGTTTCTTTTCTTTGAAACAGAGAAACCAACCTAGTTGTTTTCTTCATTGAAACACTGAGGGCTCAAAGCAATCTGTGAGTGTTTGTACTGGCACTAGATTCCTACAGTCCTCCATTTCCAAAACTCCCAGAGAGTTTGTAAATACATTATCTATTTGAATTTTTGGACAACTGATTGCCCTTTTTATAATGGGACATTAGACAGTTTGTAAACTGTTGTCTTTCTCAGTGACAGCTGTTCATCCTTCATTATTCAGTTCATTATTTTGTTGAAGAAACTTTTCACCTTCTGAAGTTGGTGCAGTATCTGTCCAGTTGGGGGCAGTCTTGGTCACACATACTCTTTGTTGTTGCTGCTGGCAGACCGTGCAGAGTTACTTTTAGGATATTTTGACACTTGTTTACTTCGAGGGCAAGAGGCAGCCAACATGGCTCCACCGAGAACATCAAGAAATGACCCGCCCCAAGCAATGAAAATGGCTGCTCCAAACTCAAACCTAAAGAAAAAAAAAAAAAGAAAAGGTCATATGGGAAAAGTTGTGAAAATTATACATTATTATTATTATTTTGTTTTTACTCTATAATTGCTTTTGGCCAAAGTTCTAGAGTTTTTCTTAACCCTGTTCCTGGATGCTTCCAACACTGCACTTTTTTTAATGTTTCAATAATCGAAGCCACCCAATTTAACTCAACAACACTGGTAAGAAGTGCTCCAAGAACTGAGAGGGGTGTGTCAGATAAGGAAGACATCCAAAATGTGTCTTTTAGGGGGACCTCCAGGAACAGAGTTTGGACACTCTGCTCCACAAATTGTGCAAAGTAAAATTCCTTGTGCTCACTTGGTGTTGACTGGAGTGAAAGGGTTGTAGAAAGCTCGGATCACATTGTGGGCAAACCATGAGCATGCAACAACTGCACAGAGGGCTGTAGGAACAAAATACAGAAACTGTTTAAAAGAAGAAAAAAATTATAATACAGAAGATCTTTTTTTGTTTGCCAATATCTTCAAAGCATTAGCTAGTTTAGCATTAGCTACCCTGTTTTTTAATGATGTTCATTGACCCACAGACTGAGCAAAGACTGATGTTATATAAGAGCAGTTCAAACATGGTTCACTGTAAACTTGCATGAACAGTCTGTCTCAGTATCTCGCTCACACATACACTCACCTCCCACTAGCAGTATGATGCCCCCTGTCATGGCCGTGCGAGCCTTGCGAACTTTGTCATCAGCTCCACAAGTGGTGCACTTCATGCCCATGCAGGCCACACCAAGACCGGCAATGGACACAATGATACCCACAATCATCAAAGCACGGGTCGCTTGAAGATCACCTGCAGCAGACAGATAGAGAAGGACAGAGAAAGACAGTGCATTAAACAGATGCAGATTGTGCTTTTATTGAGAGTTTCTACACTAAAACTAGATGTTGAGATCTTAACAACTGTCAGTCATACAAATGGCCAAACCACCAGGAAATAGCTCTTAAATAAGTTTAAAATCATATATAATATTAAATGATAAATTAAATTGTACAAATTGTACAACAACCATATTGTAAATAATAATCATTTCTAAAATAATAATTTTCTTCTCAAAAACTGGATGTTGAGATCACAACAACCATATTATAAATAATAAAGAAAATAATTGAATATTATACAATATTTAATTATTTATTTATAGTGCTGTCAAACGATTAATCGCATTCAAAATAAGTTTGTTTACATAATATGTGTGTGTACTGTGTATATTTATTATGTATATATAAATACACATGCATATATATATATAAGAATTTTTTTTATGTTTATATATTAAATATATTTATAATATAAATTATATGAATAATTTAAGAATTTTTTTTTATGTTTATATATTAAACATATTTATATATGATATATATATATATATATGAACATAAATATATACATGTAAATATTTTCAAAATATATGCTGTATGTGTGTGTATTTTTATATACATAATAAATATACACAACACACACATATATTATGAAAACAAAAACTTTTATTTTGAATGCGATTAATC
>NW_015641020.1:1114931-1127285 GCF_001515625.1 Sinocyclocheilus rhinocerous
TATTAAATATATTTATAATATAAATTATATGAATATACATATATGCATGTAAATATTTTCAAAATATATGCATGCACGTGTGTGTATTTATATATACATAATAAATATACACAGTACGCACACATATATTATGTAAACAAAAACTTTTATTTTGGATGCGATTAATCGCAATTAATCGTTTGACAGCACTATTTATTTATAATTTATATTAAATTATAACAAAAAGTTTTTACTTCAAAATATTGAGTTTCTATATCCAAAACTGGATATTGAAATCTAACCATCAGTCCTGGAAAAGGCCAAACCACCAGAAAATAGCTGTTAAATAAAGAATATTATAAATTATAATAATTTAATATAATATATAACAAAGTATTATTTACTTCTCTTAAATTTGTCATTTGTATTAATTAACATTAAATCATAACAAAAATTCTTGCTCTGCAGTTGCTAAAGTGTTCAGTGTGTAATTTTCACAAAAGTCTGAGCACTAGTAATAGTGACGCTTGCCTTGGCACATCCACTAACTAATTGTGCACTGTTAAAAAATAATGCAGCTAAAAAAAGTACATATAAAATCAGTTAGGCAATACAGCTAAAAGAGAGAGCAAGAAGCCATTCTGACAAGAACCAGTCTGTGCCAGTGCAATCCTGTACATGTGCACACAAACCCCACCAAGAAAGGAGATTAAAAAAGGGAACGTGCAAGGGGCAGGGGTCCAAGCTGTAGTGACGCGGAAGAATTATTCCACTCCTTTATTCATTAAAACACAATGAGGAATCTCCTGCCAGGCACAGAAAACAGTCAGCGGTGGAATTCAGCGGGTCACCCTTCATCCTCCTGTTTTCTCTCTTGCCTTTCGCTCCTCCCTCCATCCTAATTCAACCTGCTGTCAGCTGCAGTTCCAGCTGGTTTCAGCTGGAAGTGTCCAGTGTTGGGGAAGAAGCTACTCTTAAACTATAGCTTGATAAGCTACAAGCTACTCATAAGTTAAAGTAGTTAAGCTACAGTCAAGCTAGCCTTCTGGAAAAGTAGCTAGCTACACTACAAGTTACTACAAAAAAGTAGCTAGCTACATTGAAACTTTTTTTTTCACAACGACGTATATTAAATAACTGAGTAAGTGTTAATGACGAATGTTTTAAAGGGGTCATATGATGCGATTTCAAGTTTTCCTTCCTCTTTGAAGTGTTACAAGCTCTTGGTGCATAAAGAAGATCTG
This sequence comes from Sinocyclocheilus rhinocerous, assembly GCF_001515625.1. Classification (NCBI taxonomy): domain Eukaryota; kingdom Metazoa; phylum Chordata; class Actinopteri; order Cypriniformes; family Cyprinidae; genus Sinocyclocheilus; species Sinocyclocheilus rhinocerous. The sequence continues at coordinate 1,116,155 of NW_015641020.1, forward strand.
TAAAGTTGCAAAGACTAAAGTCTCAAATCCAAAGAGATATTCTTTATAAAAGTTAAGAGTCAACCACGCCTACCTAAAACGACTCATTCTAACACGCCCCCACATGTCTACGTCACGATGTGGGAAGATTTGCATAACACCACCCAAATGTTCACGCAAAGAAAGAAAGCATAACTTTTATTCTCGCTGTAGTATTGTTGACACTGCAGCCATGTCGTGAAGACGCTGTGTGCTTCGTTGTGAAAGCGAATTTTGCGATTCGGCCCGAATCAGTTTTTAAAGCATTTTTGAAAAATCCCTCACTCTGCCTTTAAGCACACAGAAGCATTTTCTCAAAAATATGGCAAGAAATTATATTGAATTCTGAACAACCGCTCACCTGCGGCTCTGACAGCGAAAGCACTAACAGGTGTGGTTCAAGCTGCACGATTTGGGGAAAATAATCTAACTGCGATTTTTCTGGTTAAAAGAGTCACTTTAAACTTCTATTTTTTAAAACAAATAAAAAAAAACCCAATATAATAATTAGATAAAAATTCATGATAACAATACTAATTTTATTTTACAGAAAACTATTGTTTTACAAAAAACTGCAGGGTTATAGTTACAGGCAGCCTATAACTGTACATCATATGATACTGTTATGATAAAAATCTTTGACAGTAATTCTTAATTTTTATCAGGAAGTATGTAAAATCAAAAACGGAGTCCATGTATTTAATATGAAATAGTGTATGAGCCTTTTACGCAGCTACTGTGTGGGGAAAAACAACCCCTGTACACTTCTGCACTGGAGAAAAACATGGATTATCATATGTTTACTTCAAATTTCTTTAGATAGAAGTATTATTTTTCCTATTTATGCCCAAAATAGGACCGAGTGCGCAATACTAAGCGCTGAAAACATGTAATGTCTGTTTCATTTATACTGGCAGCCAGAGGGCACCCTCGCGCGGAAACTCCACATATGCATCACAGAAGTAATAGAACTCATGATGCTCCAGGAAATCCCTAATATGGTTGTGGCTAGAAGGGATACAGCAAAAACTAGAAGCTAACAATAAATTGAATTTTCTACCTATTAGATTGTTTTATTAAAGTCTACACATACCCCAACCCTAAACCTTACAATAATGCAAAAATAGTAATTATTGTTGTACAGTGTGAGAAAAATTACGCTATATTGATGTGCGCATGCCCAGTAGTTTTTGCTGTATCCCTTCTAGCCTTAACCCCCTAATATGGACAAAGGTATCCAGCTATCACTGAATTAAAAGAATATAGAAACGCTTGAACTGATTAAACAAAGACAACAAACCCACAACAGCGACAATATATGGTTTATCTGTGTTCTTCAAGCCATCTCGGGTATTTTCATAATAATGAAGTAAATTTATAATCCATTTGCTAATCGACATAGTCTTTATTACAGTATAGAATATATTTTCTGCCTCAATCTGTGATAAGAAGCCACATCAGATCCGAAAATAAAGTTATTTCAAACTCTTGACTGATGTTGTGGAGTAAAATCATGTTATTAAATGTTATGACATCAGGTTTATTAACACTTTTCATTAAGTTTGGGCAGATGTTTGGCGCGTGTTGTTTTTTTCAGCGACTCAAACTCACAGCGCTTGCAGAGATGAGCATCATTTACTACTGATTCTGCGTGATATACAGCACCAATAGATGGCGGTAATGCATTGGTTTAGTATGTGATCTTGTAAGAAGACTCAGAGCTGCTCAGTCTGTTGCAGGTTCACAAAATAGAATGTAGCTATTGTCGCGCTACCCCGCTATTTGCTGGGAAAAGTAGTTAGCTACTAGAAAAGCTACATTGTTTTAAAATTAGCTGAGCTACTGTCAAGCTACTGAAAATTTTAGTTACGTTAGTAGCGTTGATACTTGTAGCTAGCTACTCCCCAACACTGGAAGTGTCCTGTAGTTTTCTCAGAAATAACCTCTGAGGTTCTGCACAGAGCCCCTAAGTAAATACATCAATTCAAGGAGTGAACCACAAGAGCAAAATCACATTTTTTAACAGCATGTTAATCTGTAGAGAGTGTTTCTGCAAACTCTGAAGAGGGATGTGAGGTTGTGGTTTCCTTTACAGCCCTAAACTGAAGCACTCAATTCAATGAATAAACTCATAATTCATTACTGGTAGTTGGGTGTATTAATAAAAATACTTTGGCAACTATAGAAACAATGGATTACGTTCTTCCTGGAGAAGCACGGGCTGATGTCACCATGGCTACCTGTCCTGCCTGATTACATTACAGTCATTCAGTAGATTCAAAGTCCCACTGGCGAGGCCAGCATCCATTAATCAAGCACTGGCATTTACTACTGATTCTGCATGATATACAGCACCAATAGATGGCGGTAATGCATTGGTTTAGTATGTGATCTTGTAAGAAGACTCAGAGCTGCTCAGTCTGTTGCAGGTTCACAAAATAGAATGTAGCTATTGTCGCGCTACCCCGCTATTTGCTGGGAAAAGTAGTTAGCTACTAGAAAAGCTACATTGTTTTAAAATTAGCTGAGCTACTGTCAAGCTACTGAAAATTTTAGTTACGTTAGTAGCGTTGATACTTGTAGCTAGCTACTCCCCAACACTGGAAGTGTCCTGTAGTTTTCTCAGAAATAACCTCTGAGGTTCTGCACAGAGCCCCTCAGTAAATACATCAATTCAAGGAGTGAACCAAAAGCGCAAAATCACATTTTTTAACAGCATGTTAATCTGTAGAGAGTGTTTCTGCAAACTCTGAAGAGGGATGTGAGGTTGTGGTTTCCTTTACAGCCCTAAACTGAAGCACTCAATTCAATGAATAAACTCATAATTCATTACTGGTAGTTGGGTGTATTAATAAAAATACTTTGGCAACTATAGAAACAATGGATTACGTTCTTCCTGGAGAAGCACGGGCTGATGTCACCATGGCTACCTGTCCTGCCTGATTACATTACAGTCATTCAGTAGATTCAAAGTCCCACTGGCGAGGCCAGCATCCATTAATCAAGCACTGGCTGGGAATAGCACCAGTGTTTATTTGAGAGTGTGTGTGAAGAGTTAGAAACTACGGCTTCCAATGCCAGAGAATTCCAATAAACACCTACAGTACAGATATACAGTATATTACAGGGCAGGCACTTGATCCATTTATGTACACAATGGACCAAATTTGTGATTTAGTAGTGTGTTTTTAAATCAACCATTGGGATTTTCTACATTCCATATCACAGGTCATTAAAATAAATACTGTAAGAGAAAAAACATGCTCACTGGAGTGGGAAAAAAATATTACAGACAGCTTTTCTATCAATTTCTCTATTTTTCATTTTTTTTAAAAGAAAGACCAGACAGACATTCTGATAGATAGACAGATAGATAAGACACTCACTGTCTAATTGTAGAATGGAGTCGTAGATTTTGCACTGAAGCTGTCCGGTGCTCTGAAACGCGCAGGACATCCACAGTCCCTGGTAAGTGGCCACTGCCGTGATAATACTGTCGCCTACGTACGCGGACATCTTCCACTGCGGGAGGATGGTGCCCACGATCAGTCCAACGATGCCAGTCAGAGAGAGGCCAAATCCAAGCAACTGAACGCCCGAGTTTGCCATATTTTTGACACTTAATGGCAACCTGAGCAACAGTTGGCACTAAACTTCGTCTGACTCCGCTCACCGCTCCTGTCCCGCACCTGTTACTCTCTGAAGAACCGCTCCGAAAAAAACTGTCGATGAAGTTGAGTAAGTGACCAACTCACCGAGGAAAAACAGCAGTCTGTCAGTCAGCTTGCGGTGTTTGCCAGTCGAAGTGCTGCGTAAAATACAGATGCCGAAGTGTAGTCTTGGGGGAATGAGAGGGTAACGGCTGGCTGGCGCGCGACGCCCGTTGTGCCGTGCCCGGTGTCGTGACGTCACACAACATAGAATCGCTCACATCATCTTCACTTAAGTTTTAAACTTTGGTTATCCTACACAAAATATCGGGTAGCAAACTTGTTTAAGTTTACATTTTCTCTGTAACATATTCTTCTAGACAAGTGTTTTTAAGAAGGAAACCCGCTTTCACCAAAAAACAATCATGGTAAATCATAAGTATGACATGAAAGTCTAAATTATGAGATACTACGTGTCAATTAGTAAATAAAAAGTCGAAATTATGACAAAAAAGTTAATTATGATTTCAGTTGGCAGAAATGGGGTTGCATAAAACAAACACTATTGTTGTTATTCTTAGCCTAATTATAGCAATTAATTAAGCCTATTATTATTATTTTGCATGCTTTAATTTACATTGACAGATTTAAAAAACCTTCCATTTTTGTTTGTTTACTTATGTATGCTTATAAATATGCTTATATTTGCTTATAGATGCTTATAAAAAGTTTCATTCAATTCAGTCCACTGCTATTGCCTATCCAGTCTCAGGACCTCAACTTACATCTTATCCATTTCACGAGGACACGTTTGTCATGTCTAACCATTCCATCAGGTGACCTCTGCACTTCCAGTGAAAGGGGAAAAAAACCAGAAACGTATATAAAAAAAAAAGTAATGTTCATTTTGTTTTCATGCTGACTTTAAAGACTTCCATGACTCAATAATAATAAAAAAAAATAACTTTAATTTCATGCTACAGTAAATGATCCAACACAAACTATTAGCAAACTAACATAAAATTGGTCAGGTAAATCCAAATAACTTAATGTTAACCTAATAAAAGCTGCTGTAAGGTAATCATGAACCAGGAATTTAGGCTAAACATGAGCCACGAGTTTGGCTCTGTTTATTCAGATTTTTTAAGTTTTAGCCAAGAGTAAGTGGTTCATCACAATAATAATAAATGGACAACATAATGTTAGTTAATGTTCGAATCACTGGCTGAAAAAAAGAGGTGTGCCAGCCAGAAAAATGTCAGGTAATGTTGTTTATAATTGACTGGTCATCAGTTCATTAACTTTACCATAGCTAGACTAGCTAAGAATGGAGTTACAGCATGCTTGTCAGACTTTATATCCTAATGGTTCAGTGACAAGTCAGATCCAGGAAGGATTTAACAAACCACTGCTGGCAGACAGAAAAGAGCTGCAAACAAGGAGGGAAATATGGCCGTTTAGATTATGCTGAATGTATGTGATTATAATCTTTATGATATATTCTCTAGGGCATTAGAGATGCCCAATTTTTCATTGAAAAGAACTTCAAAATAAGCAAACAATTAAATAAAGGCAACGATGTACATGCTCTCCCTGTTTAATGAACACTGAATCAATGAAAAAGTTAAGAAAACATGTAATCCAGACTACAAGAACACTTTTTTAATATCTTACTTAAGAAGTAAAATAATTATTCTTAGTTTTATTAAATATAGTGACCTAATACAGTATGTAATAAATGACAGGTAAAGAGCAAATGTATGATTATAAGCATAGTTGATGAACTAAAAAGAGCTTGAAAATAAAAAATATATATATTGTCATGGAAACATATCAACAAAAAGAAAGAAAGAAAGAAAGAAAGATGATTTTTTGGTGCCCCTAGAGTCACTCCACATAAACTACAGTCTTACTATGTTTTATGTTCAGGAGCTGTGCAGTAGCTGTGTGCTTGTCGTTTAAGGGATGTACTCATGGAAAAGGCTGGTCAGGAGTGTAGTTAAAACTGGCATCCAGAAACATGGCCAATGTGCCCAGGGTAGTAATGATGACAAAGAGCCAAAGGAAGAGACGATCCAAAACCACAGCTATGTACTGCCAGTCATCTGTCATCTACACGTGCACACATCAAACACAGAAACAATGGGATATGTTTATCTCACTAACACAGGAGGATGTGTATTGTCAATTTATGAATAATCATGAGGATCAGGGACAGACCGAGAGGAAGAGCCTTAGATAAAGGTTTCTTTGTGTATCTGTGAGTATGTGTGGAAAAACAGAGAAGGAAAGTTAATGAAAATGTGTGTGGTTTGTGTGCATGTGTCTGCATGGTGTGTGTGATTGTTCATAGACTTACGGTATCGTCCACATCCTGTTTCTTCAATTGTTCAGCCATGTACGTGATGGCGGCGATTGCAGATTTGAGATTCGGAGGCAGAATCAGACAATAGTTGTCACTGTTTGAAAACCTCTGCAACTTCACAGTGCTCTCATTATGACTGAAAAGCACACATACACACAAATGAAAGAATGATTAACCCTGAACAAAGGTTAATAAAAAACACAAATTGTCATGCTGCAGTGTTTCAATGTCCACTTACTGTAAGTGGATTATTAACATTATAAAATTCTAACAATTATCATGAAATGAATAGCTCACCCAAAATGAAAAAGTGCTGAAAATTTACTCACCCTCAGACCATCTCCTGCTCACCAATGGATCCTCTGCAGTGAATTGGTGCCGCCAAAATGAGAGTTCAAACAGCTGATTATGGATAGAGGACTCATAATTTAGCAGCATTTTGCTTCACAAGACGATTACTTATGGATTATTGTGATGTTTTATCAGCTGTTTGGACTCTCATTCTGACGGCACTCATTTACTACAGAGGATCCACTGGTGAGCAAGTGATGTAATGTTATCTGTTCCGATGAAGAAACAAACTCATCAATAGCCTGAGGGGTGAGTACATTCTTTTAAAAATTGCTTATAAATATGAGCAGCAATTTGGCCTTTGATAGGGAAAGGCTATAAGAATATGGCATTATATTGCTCACATTTTTAAGCACTCAGATTTCAATTTACTCAATACTGAGAAAAAAAATCAACTGGTACTGCATATTGGTTAAATGTGCTGCATGTCCTTGTCTTCCTCTTTTATCCTGAAAAATATGACTTGTCCCATGACCTGACCAGTCTGCAAGTGACAGCGGCACACTTTGAAACGTCAAAGCAACATTTAGACAATATGCACTTATTTAAAATTATTTATTGCACCTGTTGCTTTTTTACATTTTTAGAACAGGAATGAGTTATTCATGAAAAACCTGGCATCATAATTCTAGGAGAAAATCATCTGAATTCAGCTCAGCTACTGGGCTACTCAAAGTAACAGTAAACGTCTCTGCAACAAGCCACATCATTTAATAGTATAAAGCATGCAGGATGAGTTCTGCATGCATCAAATGTAACATCCTATGGAAATAAATAACCAAGTATGAGCAATAGCAATTAGTAAGTATCACTAATAACATAAAGCATTGTGCAGTAATGTAGTTTTGCATGTCGTGTCGTACATTAGCACGAGTTCATTGTAGAGGTCAGTATTGTGTTGCTCTGTGCTATAGTGGGAAAGAGTCTGTCATACAGTGTAGAATGAATTAGAGCAGTGCTGTGTCTGGGACTGACCTCTCCTCTCTCACATTCCTATTCTTTCAAGGGTGAGTTTTTTTCCAACAGGGATTAGACAGAGAGCAGCACACGTCCGGCACATGCTATGCACGGTCAATGAGATGCATACCGGTATAGATAGGAACTATAACAACTCATACAAATGTTTGTTTCCCACCTACTGTATATGTGAAGTATGCACTCACTTTTCTATGCATATGATGAATGCACAAACCTAATATACAAAGACCCTTCCTCACATGATTATCTGCATAGACCCACTCATGCATACAGACCTTTGCACAACATAAACAAACAATGCACATAAACACAACACAGATTCAAGCTCTACCATATCATGTTGCGTTCCATACTCTTCTACCTGTCTTTTCAGCCAGTTAAACAAACATCAGAGTAACACGCTGACAACAACCAAGCATTTTAGGCTGTCTTCAGCACTTAGGCTGGTTTAAAATTCACTTGATGAGACATTTTCTGCGGAATGTGTTCTTACCTTCTAAAATGGCTAGGAATGGAACAGAATGCAACTTCAAGGATTCTTTTAATGTGCAAAAATGGTAATGTTAGCAGCATGCTATTTAAACCACCACAAAAAAAATCTTGGGGGTTGAACAACTAGTTGATCATTGTTACAGGTCTCTCTTCTCTGTGTCTTGCTCTGGACTGCTCTATATTTGCATCATCGATGCAAGTACCACCTTGATTGCCAGTGGCAGCTGTGTGGCACTTTTGCTTGCTAACTAAAATGAAAACTGTAAAAAATAGTCGTCATTAATTGAAATAAAACTGAAATAAAATAAAATATAAATATTAGATGAAAAACTTAAAACTAAAAATTGGTTATGTTGCCTCAGTAACTAACTAAAATAAGTTTAAGTACTAAAATTACTAAAGACTTAATTAAAAATAAAGCTACATAGAAATATAAAAACAAACAAAACACAACAAAAATGACCAAAGAATGTAAAATTGCCTTTAAAATTTAAATAAAAAGCAAAAATATAAAAATAAAAGTTAATTCAAAATACTAACAAATAGGATATTTTAGTATATAAATAAAACTAAAACAACACTGTTAAGCACTCAGGAGGAGAAAAGGGGATATAAAATTTTTTTTTACTCATGTTTCTGATAAGAAACAATGAGAAATACATTTGCCACTCTGCTTGCAAAATACCACAATACAAACTCAAATTAGGTATTTTTAATAGCAGTTAATTTCCTAAAATGAGGCTGTATTGCTTTTGTACCAGTTGTGTACCGGGTATCCAGACACCTGTTTTCAAGCAAGACCTGAGTTCATTACACATTTTTCACACCAACCAAACTCTGACATCAAACGCGCTTGGGACCACCCATAAAGCTCTACTGTAAAAACATCATTAGATTTAGCAAGAAATGTAGGTTATTTAGGCCTTTGGGTTGTTCCAAAGTTTGGATAGCAAGTACCACCTGCTAATAAAAATGGATCACATACAACAAAATTTACTTTCCATGAAATCTCTTATCCTATAGCCCTCAAGACCTGCGCCATGTCTTGAAGGACGTGTGAGCTTAGCACTTTAATAAAGCTCTAGCGGCATGCAGCCATCTTAAGACCACCTGTTAGACTGGCTAAAGTGTGGCACACTCTGCGGCACCAAATTACAGGAGCGAGAGTGACAGGGCACAGGTCACGAGCCATTCTCAAACAGATGAAGAGGAGAAGAGGCACCCCAGTGCACCCGCAAAACAGTTCATTACTTCTATTACGGACAGATGAAGACACGTCTCTGCTACACACACACAAACTGTACACTAAAGTGGTTTCATGTGCACGGTTTCAGAGAAAACCCATCCATCTGTCTATCCAAATGTTCATTTATCCATTTATGTGCATCCTCCATCTTCGGCCCTCCCCTGCTGTTCTTGTGTGCATTACACTCTAATGCCTCAGCTCAACAAGGGCTTAGATCCTGGCGACTTTGGAGGGGTGACTGGGCTTAACTGGGCTGAAATCAACTGCCCTTGGATTGAGAGGAGGAACAGCCAGCACAGAGACTTTCATCATTCACCCACACTGATCTGCATTTATGAGTTGTTTAAAAGCGAGCAATATTGCCAACACCAGCAGATTATGGTACAAGCACATTAAATTGTTGCATATTGTGTTGATAAGATAGTGTTTGACATCTATGTGTGTCTATGTGTGTTTTTGTCTGAGTGAGTGTTCATTAATTGAGTCTAGCAAGAGTTGTACTTAGCATTTGCAGTCAAACAGATTTGACAAAAAGACAAGACAATAGTCAAAAAATAGGCAAACTATTGTAAACTTTACTTTGTGGTTATAAACTTTAACCACAACCAAATCAGACATTACACAACTCTATAGAACATACATACAGTATATACGTTATTTCATATACATGCATTTTTAAGGTTATTTTGCAGGGTTATTTTGTGATTGACTAAGACTGATTAAATAATGTTTTATTGCACACAATACTAACCTTCCTCTCCAAGGCAATACCAGCTCTGGGTTGATCTTTCGGATGAAATATTCACCTCCAGGTTTAAGACCTTTGTCCAGACAACTCAATGGGATGTTTTCTTTTGGCTCGTCCTCCACCGGTTCCTCAGTTTGGGGCCTCAGCACACCCAAGTAACGGGGCAGTAAGTTAATGAAAATCTGCAGAAAATTACATGACAGGAAATGCTTTCAGCTTTAAGTATGTGTATGAAATAATGTAAATAAGCTGCTCTTTATATCAAGATCTTCCTGAATCTGAATCTTTCTAAGGGTCACCTTTCGCACCCATACGGGCATGTGGTGTGTGCTGGGAGTCCTGTGGTGAAGGTTCAGGACCACCACACTAAGGATGACTGAGAACGTCACCAGGATCATGGTGAACATTACATATTTAACGATGATAGGAATGCCAAGTGATGTTTCTGGAACTTTGTCAGCCAACAACAGCATGAAAACAGTGAGAGCAATGAGGACTGAGATAGACAGAGTCATCTTCTCACCTGAGGGAGAGATCAGAACACGTCTCACATACAGACACATTGTTATCCTTTAACTTGCTGTATAAATACAATTACAAATGATTAAATAGGCTAATTTAAAGGGGTCATATGATGCTGCTAAAAAGAACATTATTTTGTGTATTTGGTGTAACGAAATGTGTTTATGCGGTTTAAGGTTCAAAAACAGTACTGTACATTATTGTTTCTCCTCTATGCCCCGCCTTTCTGAAACGCGTCGATTTTTACAAACCTCATTGGTCTGAAAAGCGAGGTATGCTCTGATTGGCCAGCTATCCAGTGCATTGTGATTGGCCGAATACCTCAAGCGTGTGACGGAAATGTTACGCCCCTTACCATATTGTGATGCCCTGTCCGGCCGGAGCGACGAGACAAAAACATTAAAACCCATTACAAACGAGGCATTTGTTGCATCCAGCGTGTGACGAAAATGTTACGCCCCTACCATATTGTGATGCCGTGTCCCTGCGCGACGAGACAAAACCAATAAAACCCATTATAAACGAGGCATTTGTTGCATCCAGTGGGGACATAATTATGGACTATAATGACTCATACTGTCTTTTTACACGTTGCGTTGCAACGCCGCATAAACATAAAACCATGTCCGCATTTGTGATCGGAGAAATGACAAACAACAAGCGCTACTTTACACTGCTCAAAACTCGTGTTTGAATTGTCAGTGGCAAATTCTTTAAATATGAAAACGTACTTGCAGGCTGTGAGTCAGCATTATTTGTCA
>NW_015641020.1:1127531-1131891 GCF_001515625.1 Sinocyclocheilus rhinocerous
GGTCAGCATGTGCGCCGAAGGGGAAACAGGGGAACTGAATTCACCGGAACACCGGCGGCTACTCTCCCAGGAAACAGTCCTCGTCCTCCGTAAAATGCGTTGCACACATCTGAATATTTGGGTTGAACTGTTCTGGAACAGTGTTGTAAATACAACTTAACCACTGATTTCTAGTCGTGTCCTCTTTTGGAAGACCAAACAAAGTAGTTTAGCTTTCGCAACGAAACACAGAATCTCCACGACATGGCGGCGGAAGTGGCAGCAACAATAAAGTTATGCCTTCTTTCTTTGCGTGAACATTTGGGCGGTGTTATGCAAATCTTCCCACACAGTGACGTAGACATGTGGGGGCGTGTTTAAATGAGGCGTTTTAGGAGGGCGTGGACGAGTCTTAACTTTTATAAAGAATATCTCTTTAGGTTTGAGACTTTAGTCTTTGCAACTTTAGGGATCTTATCTATTCACGAACAGCTTGTAACACTCCAAAGAGAAAGAAAAACTTGAAATCGCATCATATGACCCCTTTAAAATTGCTCAGGACAAAAGACAAAGTTAAATAATATCATCCACATTTTGCATACAGCTAAAATACTTCTGTAGTTTTTAATTAAAAAAAAGAAGAAAAAAAAAACACTACCGTTCAAAAGTTTGGGGTCAGTAAGATTTATTTATTTTTTACTGTATTTTGATCAAATAAATGCAGCCTTGGTGAGCATAAAAAACGTCTTTAAAAAAAAACAACAACATTTAACAACATTTAATCGACTTCAAAAACATCAAAGTTGAACAAAAAAACTGCACAATTTACAATCATCATATTGATTTTCTAATTAAAGATAGTCACCTGCACCAGGTGGCAGATAGAAGACAAATATGGCCAGCACACTGGTGAGGATGCAGGGCACAATGATGTTAATGATGTAGAACAGAGGCTTCCTCTCAATGATCAGATAAAAGGTGATGTCCTCATACAAGTCATCGTGGATGTTCTTTCTGCTGGGCTTATGACAAATCTGCCACTCACCGTTCTCTTAGGGAAGAGAGAGGACTGATGAGAGAAAAAGAGATAGAAGGAAGAAGAGAGTGTGCCATGTGCCAAGTTGCTATTGCTTGGTGACCATAAACAGACTACAGGTAGATTAACTATATTACTTTGCTGAACAATAATTTTGTACAAATATTATTTTCATTAAAAAAATGTAAATATTCACTAACATTGTTGCATTATACCACAGTTCATGACCTTGGACAGGATCTTGTCACTTTTAGGAAGAAGTACACTAACCAGTGAATGCGTTCTCATCAATCACTATCTCATGGAGCTCGTTGCCATCTTCATCTAGACCGTACTGAAGGTCCACTTCTGAGGAATCATATGTGTAGGAACGAAACACCATTGTGCAGTTCTGCCAGTCAAATGGAAAGTACGCCACCTATAGGGATGGAGAACACAGATTTGAACACAATAATAGTACAATATAATTACAATAATAATATGTTTTTAAATCAGCAATATGCCAAAAGTGATTTGTGGTTCAAAGTTAAACACAAGTTAAACGCCAACAATAATTTCTGTGATTCTGACAAATAATTTATAAAATAACATACATGCATTCAATGCATTTACAATAGAAGTCTATTTCTACTGATCCCAGAACACTGCTTTAATATGTTAGCATAATAACAAGTTTACATGTACCTCTATGGAACAGGAGCTGCGGTAGATGGCTGGTGGATACCAGGAGACAGTTCCATCACTCCTCACTAGCACATTCACATACAGGGCAACGTCAAACTGACCATCATTACTATTAAACAGAGAGAGAACATCTCAGTCAAGTCCTAAATTCAGTGTATCATGCAGGTTTTATTTCCTAACAGCTATTTTTACAGTGAAAAGTGATCAAAAGGTTTTCAATTTAAGTATGATACTGTGGCAGGTACCCTGTTGCTGCAGAGCAGTGCTGGTCATGCACTTCTTAAAACAAAATCTTTCAAATGTTTGTCAGTGTGGCATTGTAGGAGGATGTTCTAACTTGTTGATTAGGTAGATGTCTGGACGCCACACTTTTAAGGGAGGAATTCGCACAACGTCAATACTGTCATAGTCTTCAGGATTCCAAGATAGCCTGTAATCTGTCCATTCCTTGAAATGAGAGAGACAGAGAGAAAGAGTGGAGGAGGAATGGAATTTCCATCAAATTCTACTGTTTTTTTTATACTGAAACTTTAACAACACATTTCTTCTGTTTATTAAGCCATTTTCCTCATATGAACCTTTGGCTGATCTTCATAATTTGACAGAAAAACCTATGTGAGTGTATGTATATATATATATATATATATATATATATACACACACATACACACTCGTTCAAAAGTATGGTGTCAGTAAGATTTATTAATGTTTTTGAAAGAAGTATCGTGAAATAATAGTACAATTTCAAATAACTGTTTTCTATTTTCATATATTTTTTACATTTAATTTATTCCTGTCGTGGCAAAGCTGAACTTTCAGCAATTACTACAGACTTCAGCCTCTCATGATCCTTCAGAAATTATTCTATTATGCTGATTTAGTGCTCAAGACACATGTCTTCAAAACATTATTTAAAGGTGCCATAGAATGCATTGATACAATATTTTAAATTGTTCTCTGATATCTACATAGAAGGTATGTTTGCTTAGGTAAGGGCAAAACATCTCCAGAAACGGTTTTATATGTCCATTTACAACCCTAGGATTTGTCCCTAGAATGAAATGGTCTGTTTTTACCTTATTTGGAAGGGTCATGAATAATAATGTTGAGCTCTGCTCTGATTGGCTGTTTCTCAGTGCGGCTCATTCCAGTAGCTCACACAGCAGGAAGGAAACACGGGGAAAATATATATTTCAATCCTGTCTCTCGCAGTTATATCATTGGCTAATTATACTGTATATAAAATGCGGGCATCAGGGAGCCGCTATTAATATGCGGGGCATTGAAACTGCTTTCGAATGCACGATTGCTTACTTTCACTTTCGAGATTTGTGATCCCACGTGCTCTGTGTAAACTACAGCGGCAGTACTTACCACACATTTTACAAGATCAGATGCTTGTCAGTGGTGCTCAGGATCTGTAAATCATTCGCCATCATCCTCAGTCATCTCTCCTTACTCTGTTTATGTGATGAGTGAAATCTTATGTACTGTAATGTAACAGGCGACCGCTAGCAAGCAGCTAACCATGTCCCTTTAGTGCAGGGATCCTCAAATCTGGCCCACGAGATCCACTTTCCTGCAGAGTTTAGCTCTAACCCTAATCAAACACACCTGAGCATGCTAATCAATGTCTTCAGGATCATTAGAAAATAACAGGTAGTTGAGTTTGATCAGGGTTGGAGCTAAACTCTGCAGTGCATTGGCCCTCCAGGGCAAGATTTGAGGAACACTGCCGTACCATTCGTCATTTTAGCTTTCAGAAGGGTACTCGCGACCGCCCCCTATGCACCCTTGATGCACACTTCTGCCGAGCCCGCACTGAAGGCTGATTTATACTCGACGCGTCCGTAAGTTCACTTGGGTGCACACGGCAAAGATGACATCATTGTCATGTTGGAGGAAGTTCACTTTGAGTGCACGCAATTTCATGTGGTGCTTGTGCACAGCATTTTTTGTCGAGCGAACACTTTGTGCGGCACCGCATTCAACATGAACAACTTTGAAGAAATTTTGGCTGAACAGTTAGGCCTGTACAGACATCTTTATGATCAGTCCATGTGTGATCATAGGGACCGCCAGATGGCAAATAACTCTTGGCAAGAAATTGCAATCACCTTGGGAAAGGAAGAAATTGTTTGCAAGAAAGTCTGGAAGAACTTAAGAGATAAGTTTGTAAAGGCAAAAAAGAGAGTTCATGGTGAAAATGGAGACCCAGGTGGATTCAAACATGTATCACCGATCCTCTCAGAGCTTGGCTGGTTATCACAATTTGTGAAACACCGGGAAACGGATTCAAATATGGAGGATGAGATGAGTGAATACTTAAAAAACCTAATTACCACACAACACCATGTCTATTGTTATCATTGCAGCTGCTAGCTCTCTGATTTCAGTATCTAGAGTACAAAATTTGCTTACACATTTAATTTACAGAGAAAAGATTCATTGTGCTGAAGCATTCATAGCTTTGATCCTCTTGCAAACAATAAAGAGATTAACCAAACAAACTATTGTTTAGCTTGAAAAACTAGAAAATACCCATGAATTGTTTACATGAATGTGTATATTTATATAAGTGATGTGTTCAGATTATGTTTTATACAGCTGATACTTAATGTTTTTTTGTTTGTTTGTTTTTTAATCTTAGGAGGAAGGCCC
>NW_015641020.1:1133085-1134879 GCF_001515625.1 Sinocyclocheilus rhinocerous
TATATGCAAATGTTGGGGGCGTAACTATTAGTGATCCCGACTGTAACGTCACAGTCAGTGTTATGTTCTGATTCGCCTATTTTTCAGTGGTCTTTTGCATGCACGAGATTTACATAAGGACGAGGAAACAATGGTGTTTGAGGCTGACGGTATGTCATTTCCATGTACAGAACTATTATTATTCAACTATGCCAAGGTAAATACAGTTTTCCATTCTATGGCACCTTTAAAGGGGACATCGGATGCAAAATTCACTTTTACAAGGTGTTTGCATATAAATGTGTCTTAGCAGTGTGTAGACACAACCACCCTACAATGATAAAAATCCATTCAATCCTTTTTTTTAATCCTCAAAAAACCTTTTGATTTTCTGAGCAGTATGATGTCATATTGCTCAGGCCCCTCCCACGACCACTGAAAGACCGCCCATATTAGCATATTTCAGCCCTCGGCCAGTAGTACGCTGTCAGCCATTTCCTCTGCACTCGAGCAGCTGTAGCGACAACAATGTCTCGTAAGCAATGCAGGTGTTTTGTGGTTAGATGTAAAAGTGAACATTAGATTGTCCCAATATTATGTCCCATTTAACCATTTGTCCACATCATGGACATTTTGACAAACCTATTTGGAACAAATTCCCTAAACCTTATTCCCTTAGCTAATCCAACCGATTCTTTCTCTCACACACACAGCATCATTCTACTGAGCACCATAAGCACACTTATTTGCTCTACATCTGAAGAAAGCACATAAGACAGGTTTAAAAAAAGAAAAGAACAGCCAAAAATGACTTGTGGTTATAAAAAGTGACAAGTCAATCTAAGCAGAAAATAAACAGCGGTTAGGACGGATGAGATAAATGATCTGCCTCTCACCATATTCATGAACACGTTTGTTGTCATCTCTTCATTCTTCTCGTTCTGTGAGAGAGGAGAGATAGTGACATTAGTGCAGCTCTAACGCGTGTCGAGTGTGGCATGCTGTCACAGTCCGTCCTTCCATATGAAAGCTAATGTTCTATGCATGGCTTGATGCCTCATGGCTGGAAGGTGCTTGCTGATAGGGGACTAAGTGCTAATGTTTCTCTAATGTTAGGGAAATGTTGCTGAAGCGTTGGCTGCACGGCCCAGTGGGCTCGAGAGAGGCAGCTGGGCAGCTGATCTCCAACAGCCTGCTGTGAATGTCACCGAACACAAACTGTGTGAGTGATTACAGAGAGAGAGAGACGCTTTGGAAATAAACAATGAATAAAGAGAGGATCAGTAAGTAATTCCACATAGGAAAACGTGTGTATGTGGACGTGTTTATGCATGAGTGTTATGTGAATCATACCAAGCTGATGAGCTGTACTAAAGTCATTCCCACTCGGACCATCACTCGCTCATTCCAGGTACGCGCTGGCCGCACCTTCAGGTTGTAATCCTGAAACAAATCCTCCAGTAGTCTCCGTTCAGCCTCGGATGCCACTGAAAACACACACACACACACACACACACACACATGCTTGTTTTATTTCAGCAGGTCATTAACTCCTTTCCTCTCCTTGTTTCTTAATCAACATAACTCCACCACAGACTTGTCTATCTCTCTCTTCCTGTGTCTCTTCTGACTTGTAGTCATAAAAAGGGTTCCCTTTCATGGAAACTTCGAACTGCGTCCTCTAGGGGTCGCTATGGGGAACGCCTCGTCGTGACCAGTGTCTGAAGCATACATTGAAAAAACACCAACTCGTTGGCCGGCGACAGCCATGACGTCACTACCGGTCCGACTATAGTATAAATAGGCGCCGGGAGC
>NW_015641020.1:1134957-1209728 GCF_001515625.1 Sinocyclocheilus rhinocerous
ACTCCTAGAGGACGCAGTTCGAAGTTCCACGAAAGGGAACGTCTCAGGTTACGTATGTAACCATGGTTCCCTGAGGGGAACGAGACACTGCGTCCTCTAGGCTTCTTGCCATGCTTCGAACGCAAGCTTCAGATGAAGAAGTGAATGATGTGTGCTCCCGGCGCTTATTTATACTATAGTCGCACCGGTAGTGACGTCATGGCTGTCGCCGGCCAACGAGTTGGTGTTTTTTCAATGTATGCTTCAGACACGGGTCACGACGAGGCGTTCCCCATAGCGACCCCTAGAGGACGCAGTGTCTCGTTCCCTACTCAGGGAACCATGGTTACATAAGTAACCTGAGACGTTTTCTAAGAATGGACTGACCCAGGTCAACATGCAGAGGAGTTAATGACCTCAGCACTGCTTTCTTTGTCTCCTTATTACAAGGTCAAATATTCTGTAGCATTCTAAACATTATATGGATTGTATGTCAGAGAGATGCAGTCCGTCACATGCAGTTCATGAAAGCACATAACTGACACACACTGGTGACACATACACCTGTTACTATCTGCAATCACGTCTGTTCAGATAAACTTGACCATATACTGATTCCAAATTCCAAAATAAGTCATTATTATAAATAATTTTCTCAATATTGCAATATTAATATAAATAATATTGTAATAATATATGCACGCACACACACACACACACACACACACACACACAATTAAATAGTTCTTCATATATGTATATAAATATTGTTATACATACTGTAACTTAAGCAGTACATGCACAAAATGTATTAATTCACAATTTTATGTAATGATAATGCTTAAACTCTTATAAACAAAAATATACATGTATAAGCACAGACATATATACATACATTTAGGGTCAGTAATTATTTTTTTTTTTTAAATGAAATGAATATTTATTTAGCAAGGATGCATTAAATTGATCAAAAGCGACAGTAAAGAATTTCTGTTTAAAGTTGCCCTTTTGAACTTTTTATTCATCAAAGAATCCTGAAAAAATGCATCATGTTTTTTCACAATAATATTACGCAGCACAACTGTTTCATTGATAATAATAAGAAATGTTTCTTGAGCACCAAATCAACATATTAGAATGATGGATCATGTGGAATAATGGCTGCAGAAAATTCAGCTTTGCCATAATAAATTATTAATAATAATTAATAAATTGCAATAAATTATATATTAAATATAAAATAGAAAACAGTTATTTCAAATAACATTTCACACAAATATAGTTTTTTTTTTGCTGTATTTGAGATCAAATAATCCATCCAACCCCAAACTTTTGAATGCTAGTGTAAATATGTCAACACAAACACTCTTCCCACATCAAAAGGACACAGAAATACCAGATCTGTATTACCCGTGAGAGTTAGAAGCCAGCAGCACCACAGGACCCAAAGCAGAGTCTTCATTTTAAGTACAATCCGTATATCCACAGTTTGGCACCAGCCGTCACCACTGGCACCACGTACAAACACACCTTAACAAGCTCGCACATGCACTCACACTAACTTGCATATCCCACTCCACAGTGTCTGTCCTCTCTCTAACCAACAGCTAGTTACAGTGCCGAACCTGGTGTTAATTACAGTGCCGAACCTTTCCTACCAAACCCTGACATGGTCACCTCATCACTTTTCTCCTCCTGCAACTTGTGAAAAGCAGGTCTGTGATTGGTTGGGAGGAAAGAGAATTATGGTAGGGAGAATGGAATGTGTGGACTCTGTGGCAGCCCTGGCAGGCACCTGTTGATGGTTTGTGTAAGTGTGTG
Source organism: Sinocyclocheilus rhinocerous (assembly GCF_001515625.1). Lineage (NCBI taxonomy): Eukaryota > Metazoa > Chordata > Actinopteri > Cypriniformes > Cyprinidae > Sinocyclocheilus > Sinocyclocheilus rhinocerous. The sequence continues at coordinate 1,136,758 of NW_015641020.1, forward strand.
TGTGGATATTTTTGTGGGAGAACAAAGGGAAGAGGTGGGCATAACTGTTCCTTTCCAGAGGGTGAGAAAGGACAGGAGTGAACATACTCACATACACACACAATCACACTGCTCACATACTTTTGTGGGGACTTCCCTTTCACACTTGTTCTCAATATAACCCAATTATAATTACTAAAGACCAACTCTAAAATGCTGATTTTGCCATTATTAGATATGAATTCAAGTGTTGAGAACCTTTTTGCCTTGTGGTATTCATCAGATGCATCAGAATTGGCTTATTGCCATTCATCTGAGGACATTGTCAGAAATTGTGTCCCCATATACACACGCACGCACACAACAAAGTGGCCAACATGAAGGCATGAGGTTTTCACCCTCTCAACATACCCGTCTCTCTGTCTCTGTTCAATTTGTTCTGTCTGTTTTGTGGTAAAGGCATTTGCTGTGGCTGCAAGGCGACAGCAGATACAATCTCTCAAATAAACACACACACACACACACACACACTCTTAGCATCTCACAGTCTAGCTCAGTAATGATCAGCCATGACAACTGAATATTACAAACTAAAAAGAGCAATAGAGTCGGGTTCCGGAAGTAAAAATGGCATTCATTGTCTTCACAGGGAAATCGATAAAAAAATAAAAATAAAAAAAAAGACAGACTTACTGTGAGCTACAAGTTTGTTAATTAATGGTATATGCTTTTGTTCATGTCATCGGTTAGCATTATTTTTAACTTATGTTTTAAATAATCACGTTAAACAGCGGAATCCCTGATGAAAAACTACATTAAACATGATTCTGTAAAAAAAAAAAAAAATTCCACCAATCAGAGTTGCAGCAAATATTTTAAAGGGGTGGTTCACTGTTTTTTTTTCTAGGCTTGATTATTTATGGGGTGCAGTCAAACATGTGTTTTTTAAAAGACGAAGCATTAACACATTATTTTTCACATAATTTACCTTTATTCCACACCGCTCTGTCCCTTCTCTGAGAAACGTTCTGATCATTTCCTTCTTTTATGAAGCCCCTCCCTCAGAAATAGGCGATGGGCTCTGATTGGTTAGCTAGGCCAGGGTGCTGTGATTGGCTAAACTGCCTCTAGTGCGCGTCTAACGTCCCGCTCCTCACCTCAGCGGCATGTGCTCCGGTTGTATTGTAAGTAACGGCGTCGTTAATATCGCTTATTAGTTTGAGCCCAATTGAGAAGCAGAGGATATTATTGAAGAGGATCGTGCAGAACCTGTGCAAGCACGGCTTTTAATGGTAGGCCTATGTTTTTTGTTTGTTGTTGTCTCATACTTTCAGATACGCTGTTATTTGTAAATGCTACTGCTTATGTTAGCTTTTAATATACAGTTTTATCCTGATTAAAGCTTTAATACAGTATGGCAACTGCACGCGCGTCCATGTTTAACGCTTCTCATAGCTATGTGAAAATAAGTGTATAATTGTAACAGTTCATTGTTGGAGCTGAGCTGAAAGATGAGTGGTTATCAGTGGTTAAAATTCACAGCAGTACAACCCAAAGCTTTTTTTGCGTTCCCGTCATTTTACTGACGACTGCTTCTCTAATCTTGGAGAGTTCACAAAACCTTTGCTCTTGAAAGATGGCTCAGTATCCAGTTTATTTGGACCAGCTGGCTCCACTCAATCACAACTTGTAAGTATGATAAATAATAGATGTTTATATTTTCTATCGAGTGTTCAAAATACGGAATTATGGCAATGGGCATATCATTTCCGACACGTGCAGTACGCGGTAGACCAATCACAGCAGACTGAACCATCTGACCAATCAGAGCAGAGTAGGCTCACGGAAAGGAGGGGTTTAAAGAGACTAAATCTTAGATTTTTGACCTTGCATGCATGTAAACCTATTATAGGAGACTCCCAAAACAATATTAGGAACCTTTAAAATGGCATAATAGGGGCACTTTAAGGTAAATCCATATGTTTTCCTTCATCTAGTCAGTTGTTCTCTCTGTAGTGTCTATATACGTAAAGGACAGTAGCGTCTCATAAGGATATCTGAAGTAATGGGAGGAGAGTGCAGCAGGCCAGTTCATCTCTCAAGTGACCCCAATATGTATTTGTTTTCCACCTGTTTCAACCAACAGGTGCCTTTTTACTGTGTTCACTCATTTTTATGCTAATCATATAATTTGCAATTGAAATGTTGTATCAAATTAGTAAATAATATATAAAAGTATAGACTAGTTACACTAGTGATATCTTGGGCCACACTGTATTTGCATACACAGACAAGCACATGGTAGAGGACATTCATATACAGTATGTAAAAGGTGCGGGAAACAGTTCTTGTAACAAAAAAGTAGATTTTTGAAACACCTTCTGTTATGATATTATATTAATCTCACCAAGGAACTGACAGGAGAGCAATGTGTGCCATAGCAAGCAACTTTACTGACTCAACTTAGGGCTGGACGATATGGCCAAAATTGATATCACGATATATTTCTTAATTTCGGTCGATACGATATAATTCCGATATCGATATGAACACTATTTATCTGAAATAGAAATCTTTTGTAACATTATAAATGCCTTCATCATCACTTTTGATCAATTTTAAGCATCCTTGCTAAATAAAAGTATTAATTTCTATAATTTCTTTCCCAAAAAAATAATAAAAATTATACTGAATGGAATAGTGTATAATGTTACAAAAGCTTTTTATTTCAGATAAATGCTGATCTTTGGATCATTCTATTCATCAAAGAATCCTGAAAATTTTTTTTACTCTGTTTTAAATATTGATAATCAGCAAATCAGCATATTAGAATGATTTCTGAAGGATCATGTGACACTGAAGACTGAAGTAATGATGCTGAAAATTTACCTCTGTATGATCACAGGAATAAATTACATTTTAAAATCTATTCAAATAGAAAGCAATTTTAAATAGTAAAAATATTTCAACATTTTACCGTTTTTGCTGTACTTTGGATCAAATAAATGCAGCCTTGGTGAGCAAAAGAAAATTTTTAAAAAAAAAAAAAAATCTTACTGTTCAAAAACTTTTGACTGGTAGTGTAGGCTGATTATTCTTATAGAGTGAAACAAATGTGCTTCAGCCAGAAAAAAGGGTATGAAAAGTGCTCCGAGTCGCTGCAGAAAACAAAAAAAATTGAACAACAGCAAAAACTGGAAATGTTGCTGGAGACGGGCTTATTTAAAATGAAAACTCATTCTCTGGCAGCAGGAGGCGCTTTTAGAGTGATAGAACTAGCGGTTTCTCCAGTAATGGCTGTAATCAAAGCAGGTCCGCTCATGAACGCTTCTTTATCAGATCAAATGAAAATGCCATCGAAACTTTTCTGAAGACAGTCAATTCCCTTCAGAGATACATTCATATAAAACACCCGCGCCGTGTTATGATTTTGAAACGTGCAGTGCTCATGTTTATTCAACGAAGTCAAACGGCACAAATAAATCAATGTATGGGAAACACTGGTAATGTATATCGAAACATCGGAAATGTGTTTAAAAATCATATCACCGTTATTTAAAAAAATTATATCACGATACATATTGATATTGAATTATTGTCCAGCCCTAACTCAACTCTCCCCCTGCACATGCGCACCATGTACAACCAATCATCCTATCACTACATCTCCCTCATTTAGCTAAAGAACTTCCCAAAGACATAAAATAGCATAACCAATAACAAATATTTCCTTCTTTTTTTCTCCCATGTGAACTCAACATAACATTACAATATTACATTCCATTTCAGCCCCCTCTGTTAGTCCAGAATCTAGCAAAGAACAAGTCTCTCTGTTGAGGGGATAAAAAAACACAACAAGTACTTCCTCATTATTATTACAAGAAAGGGAGATAAACACTGAATGGGCTAAAAGTCCTGCCAACTCTCTACAGATTCAGTCTTAAAGGTGGTCTAATCACACGACCCACTCTGCTTCTTGCACAGACTTGTGTGTTTCTTGACTGTAAAGGGATGGCTCTTAGATGAGAGCGATGTCTTCTAAGGCTGCCAGTTGGCCCGTCCACAATGTAAGACCGTGGTGGACACTTCGTCCTCTTCCTGAGCCCTCCTTATCTGAGCTAACTTAGAGGCTGATGCAGGGAGCTGCTGAATGACGTAGCTGACGTAAACTTGTACATCTTCCTCCATGTTGAGGTCTTCCGCTACCAGGCTGTCTTGGAGTGTAGCTCTGGACAGCGTGTCAGCTGTAATTAGATTTTTTCCAGCAACATGCACAATTTGGTAAGAGGAACGCAGAAGTCGCAAGCGAAATCTTAGTATGCGTGGGGGCAGGTCATCAAGTGGTCTTGAGCCTAACAAACTGACCAACGGCTTATGATCGGTTCCGATCACAAAATCTAGACCAAGGAGGTAGGTCTGAAACCTTTCACAGGCCCAAGTGATTGCAAGAGCCTCCTTCTCGATTTGGGCATACCTTCTATCTGCTGGTGTCATGCTCCGTGATATAAAGGCTACGGGCCTCCACTCGCCTGTAGGCTGCAGCTGAGATAGTACTCCCCCTTATCCAAAAAAAGAAGCATCCGCTGAAACTCTTGTCTGTCGATCTGGGCAGTACTGTGTTAAAACTGCCGAAGAGCTGAGTTCCTTTTTTACCTTCTCAAAGGCTTGTTGTTGTGGGCCACCCCATACCCAGTCATTTTCTGTTTTGAGCAGGTCTCTGATAGGTCCCGTCAGCTCTGCAATGTTAGGAGAAAATTTTCCAACATAATTCACCATGCCAAGGAATCGCTTGACGTCTGCAGTATTTTTAGGCTCTGGCATCTTTGTGATGGCTTTTATTTTGTCTGGATCAGCTTGAATGCCTTCAGCACCGATTATGTGGCCTAAGAACTTAACCTGAGTCACTGCAAACTGACATTTTTCATTCAGTGTCAAGCCTTTCTGTTCCAGCCGGTTCAAGACTTTGAGAAGACTGGCATCATGTTCCATGCGTGTATCCCCAAACACTAGGATGTTATCAGCATGACACAACGTACCCTCCAGGCCCTCCAGCATCTGTGTTAAGCGCTTCTGGAAGTGCTCTGGTGCCGATGAAATACCAGATGGAAGGCGATGAAAACAATATCTACCAAAAGGTGTAATAAAGGTAGTGAGTGGAGTTGAATCTCTGTGTAATGGGATCTGCCAAAATCCAGCAGTAGCATCCAGTTTGGAGAATACTGTTGCACCTGCCAGTTTAGCCAGTGTTTCATCCACGGCAGGGAGCATGAGTTTCTCTCTGCAAACATTTTCATTCAACCGTGTAAGATCCACACAGATACGGACTTTGTCATTTGGTTTAGGTACAATGACCATACCGGGGCACCATTCAGTTGCTTCTTCAATTGGTGCGATTACTCCTAAGTCTTCCATTCTTTTCAGCTCCTCTTTCACCTTTTTCATCATGGGCAAGGGCACCCGACAGGGCACCGACAGAGCAAAGGGAGTGGCTGATTCTTTGAGTTTGATCTTATAATCTCCCTCCAGTTTCCCTAATCCTGTAAAAACTTTTGGGTATAGTTCTCTGTAATTTGGCTCTGATGTGTTAATTGTGTCGACTGTGTGGAGTAAACCCAGCTCTCTGATGGCTGGTAAACCCAGTAGTGGTGAAACCAGTCTTGGTATCACAAACACCATGTGTTTTATTGTTTTATCCAAGTACTGTAATGAACCCTCAAATTGCCTGCTCACGTTTATTAGTGTTGCTTGGTCCACACAACTTCTTCGTTGCAGGGCTGAGGATCCCATGACTCCTTTCTGAGTACATGCTTTCTGGAATGGCCGTCACTGCCGCTCCTGTGTCTAATTTGAAAAGGATCTGTTCCCCATTCACAGCAACAGTCTTTTGCCACACATCATTTGAATTCACAGACTTTAGAACTCCCAAAAACACAGTTTCAATGCTCTCTGCCCCCTCGTCCTGATATATTTCATCCAGTCTCTTTTTTGTTTTGCAAAATGCAGCAAAGTACCCTTTTTTCTTACACTTTCTGCACTCAGCGTCCCGTGCAGGGCAGCTGTTCAGTGGGTGTGACCTGCCACATCTGCCACATCCTTTGTTTCCCTCACTGTGTCTCATACTGTCAGTTTTTCTCTGGGCTCCTTTTTGTACATGTTTTGGTTTGGTTTTGTATTTCAACATGTCCATGTTTACCTCTTTTGTGTCCCCACTGGTTTGTCTTAATATTGTCTGCTGCTTTTTTATTTCTTCATTCTGTCTTATTTTTGTTATAGCTTTACTGAGTGTGAGCTCTGGGTCTAACTGTAATCTCTCTGACAGTCCATGATCACGTATTCCTACGACTAATCTGTCTCTTATCATTTCCTCCTGGAGAATTTCGTACTGACAATTCTCTGCTAGTTTGTAAACTGCAGTAATGAATGCTTCGGGTGTTTCACCGGGCTCTTGGCACCGTTTGTTGAATTTAGCCCTCTCATAAATCACGTTGTACTTGCATACAAAATGTTTCTCAAACGCATCCTTGACTTTACTGTAGTTGTTTCTTTCTTCGTCTGTCAGAGGCAGCGTACTCATTATATCATCGGCTTTATCGCCCATTGTGTAAATAAGCGAGTTAACTTGATACTCCTGACTTCTCTCACTGATACCCGCAGCTATGCGGAATCGCTCGAATCTGCGAATCCAATTTGGCCAACTGCCAAAATCACTGAAGTCAAAGTTTTCAGGCGGGCTTATGGAGAACAATGTATCCATCTTAAATGTTTACCTTGCTGTTATTCAGCGTCTGGACTTTTTTCCCCCCGCTGTTTTGTTTATGTTTTCTCCGAGCTCCCGTCTCTCTCTCAGATCAGCATTGCCGTCCGATAAACTGGATTATAACTCCGATACTTTGCTCGAAAAGTCTCTAAAGACCGATATGGTGTGGGCGACAGGCATCTCTCGGAAAGCGAGGTAGGTCTACTTCTGACACCATGCTATGATATTATATTAATCTCGCCAAGGAACTGACAGGAGAGCAATGTGTGCCATAGCAAGCAACTTTACTGACTCAACTCTCCCCCTGCGCATGCGCACCATGTACAACCAATCATCCTATCACTACACCTTCTTTGCTCTTATCACATAGAAGTTTCTTAAAATATATTGACTAGATAATGACTAGAACAGCACTCACACATTTAAGAGCACACATCACACTGGGTATCTAAACAATTTCTTACACATTATGCATAAATGCAAATACACTACCATTCAAAAGTTTGGGGTTGGTAAAGTTTTTGAAAGAAGTCACTTATACTCACCGAGGCTGCATTTATTTGATAAAAAAAAATACAGCACAAACAGTAATATTGAGAAATATCATTACAATTAAAATAAGGGTTTTCATTTTCAAAGTTATTTTAAAATGTAATTTGTTCCTGTGATGACAAAGCCATTACTCCAGTCTTCAATGCCATAATTATTTTAATAGGCTGGTATATGATCTGGTGTTCAAGAAACATTTCTTTGGTTTCTTTGATTAGTTTCTTTCAAAGAAAAAAAAAATCTTACTGACCCCAAACTTTTGAACAGTGGTGTAAATCTGAGCAAAAAACGGTTCCTCAGATGGGCGGAGAGTACAATACAGTGACACAGCCTGCCTGAGCACTGCAGGTGAGCCAAACTGAGTTAATTTATAAAATAATAATGTGTTTGTGCAAAAACTCATTTAATTGGCACATTAAAGACAGTATATGATATATTATAGTGATGTTAAGTGATGTGTCCATACACATAACAATCCTGTAGCCAAAAACCATCCCAAGTCCATTTCCATTCCCTGTATGGCAAACAGATCTCACTAAAAACTCAATCAATTATGAGCAAAACACACAGTTAATGAGAAAGCCACTGGTGGACTTCTAATGGAGAAATTTCTTTCCTTAAAAGAGGAACTGCATAAATTTCAAAAAGGCAAAAGCGAATTTCAGCAAATTCAAAATTTGACATTAATCTATAAGTTATACTATTTTACGTAATTATAACAAATCCCACTTTTTTAGCAATAGTATAGCTGTTTTTATGCATCTATCCACTGCTTTAACTACAGAAATATTGTGTGAATGAATTGCTGTGATCTTTGTGTTACATTACAACGCCATAAATGTGAACTGAACACGCAGCAGTGTCTAACACATCTCGTGCCAATGTTTTAGAGGTGAAAAGTTTAAGGCTAGAGAGAACAACCATCAGATTTAGGGAAAGGGGTCAGTAGGTGTGGCATTGAAGCTGGCATTAGCAAAAATGCCCAGTGTCCCAAGGGAGGTAAAAATCACAAAGATCCAGAGGAAGAGTCGATCAACCACCATGGCAACATACTGCCAGTCCTCCTTTAACTGAGAGGCAGACGGGGGAGGAAAAGAAGAGAGAAAGTAGACAAAGAAAAAAAAGGGAAAACGAAAAGATGATTGGTAATGGCAAACAGTGAGAACAAAGGGAACAAAGATTTACAAAGCTCTGACACACAGACAGAAGCAGGAAAAGTAACCTATAATTCTGGCACAATTGGCTATAGTTATCATAAATCACTTACAGCCTCGTAATCTTTCTCCGCCTGCAGCTGCTCTGCGATGTAAGTGATGGCCTCTACGGCTGACTTGAGATCTGGAGGAAGGGCGAGGTAATGACTGGGGCCGTCAATGAACTTCCTCAGGTCGGTGCATGGACCATCAGGCTGGTACCTGCACCACGGGGAATGGAGGAAGAATATCACTGCACATTACAACACTGATTTTCGGAATTCAGAACATGCTTGGCATGTGTGTACTGCCCAGAAACTTACTCTATATAAACATGCAAACGCTTATGAGAATGCTTAACCAATGCACTGCAAGCTCAAGGTCCCACTGAACATACTTATTGTACATACTTTAACTCAACGATAGTGATAGTTACCTTCAAATATTTGTACAAATAAACTAGAAATGCTACCACCCACCCATGAAATCCTTCCAATGTGCTGATGAAATGCTTATCACCACTGATGTGTTGCATTCCTCTTTTGTGAATCTGTTCGCTAACATCTGTTTCATTATGAATCCTCCCTCTTTCTTGCTCTCCCACTGCCCCCTCTCTTTCTCTTCATCCATTTTTCAGATATGACACCTCCCCTTCCCACCACAAGAGGTCAGTGTGACTCTTCGTTTTTTTCACAGCTCCCGTGTCTACTTGTGTATTCAGATGCTGGTACAGGAGCTCATTGCAGGTATCTGTCTGTCAATGGGAGGAAACCACGCCCTATTTTGGAACTCCCACCCCGTTTTGGAGTTCCCGCCCCCATTTGGAGATCTCCGGGCTGCAGTTATACCCTTCTCAGGCTGAGAGCACAGCGGATTGGGAGAAGCGAGCAGATTAAAGCTTTAGCCCAGCTGAGGAGTGTGTGTTAAAACATGTGGGGGGGGTTAAGGGTGTGCATGAAGCATGAAACAAATAACGCGTTATACGGAGCCACTAAAAGGTTAGCCGCTTACTAGCGGTAGCCTGTTGCATTACAGTACATGAAAGTTCACTTACCACATACAAAGAGTAAGGAGAAATGTCTGATAGGACGATGGCGAATGATTTGCAGATCCTGAGCACCAATGACAAACATCTAATCTTGTCAAATGTGTGGTAAGTACTGGCGCTCCATAGTATAGAATCCTTGTGATCACGAATCTCAAAAGTGAAAGTGAAAGTAAAATGGGAGCGCGCAATGGAAAGCGGTTTCAATAGCGGCTCCCTGATGCCCGCAATTTATATACAGTCGCCTATACTTACCATAGAGTGAGCGGAGGTGGCGGATTCGACGAAGGAGCGTCCTGCGGGCTTGCGGCAACCACATGTGACGACCCCGGGCTGGACTCCGCTTCGCCCACGGTGAAAGCCGATCCGGCGATCCACAGCGCAAAGTAGTAGTATTTCCTCAGCAACCAGCACGGATCAGCTCCAGGCACGATGAAGCAGATATTGTCCTCTTTTGGAAGGCCAAACAAAGTAGTTTCGCTTTCACAATGAATCACACAGTGCCTTCACGACATGGCGGCGGCAGTAACAACAATACTACAGCGAGAATAAAAGTTACGCCTTCTTTCTTTGCGTGAACATTTGGGCGGCGTTATGCAAATCTTCCCACATAGTGATGTAGATATGTGGGGGCGTGTTAGAACGAGCCGTTTTAGGTAGGTGTGGCTGACTCTTAACTTTTATAAAGAATTTCTCTTTGGATTTGAGACTTTAGTCTTTGCAACTTTACAGATCTTCTTTATGCACCAAGAGCTTGTAACACTCCAAAGAGAAAGGAAAAATTGAAATCACATCATTTGACCCCTTTAACATCGTGATGTCTGTCAGCCATCGGTTATGGACGATGGCATCGTCTATCGGCCCAACCCTAATTTGGAACAGCACTAACATCATCATAGCAGATGATAAATCAAATTAAAGTGTACAACATATTGTTAAGCACTCATTCAAAGTTTTTTTTCAACACTTACAGCCATAAGTTACCATCAGATGCATATTCAGAATGGCAAAGCTCCAATTTGTTTTACTGGTTTCTGCACAACTTTCAGAAGTCAGTGAACACAGTATTTTATCAGTCCTCCAGGGAAAAACATCACCAGGCTGCTAAAACGAGAACTTCCAAGGAAGAAATGAACACTGGATTTTACAAAGTTTGCAAGGTTCAAAGATATTCCGAGTATGTATGAGAGTACTGTATGTCTGTGAAAAAATTAAGAATATTTTCAGACAAAGTCTAAATTAATTCAAATCGCAGAATCTGCAATGGCATTATTTGAATGTAAAATCACGCCGGTCTAATATTGTGGTATGATTGAGATGAGATTTACACTACCATACAGTTTTGAGTCAGTATATTTCTTTTTTTAAAGAAATCAAATCTCTTATTCAGCAAGGATGCATTAAATTGATCAAAAGTAACCATGTGAGGATCCTGTGATACTGAAGACTGGAGTAATGTCTACTGAATTCAGCTTCAGTCACAGGGATAAACTGCATTTTAAAACATAATAAAATGGAAAATAATTATTTTAAATATTAATAAAATTTCACAATATTACAGTTTTTACTGTATTTTGAATCAATCAAATAAACACAACTTTGAACATAAGATATGTCTTTCAAAAACATTAAATAGGGTGACCATACGTGCCATTTTCCCCGGACGCGTCCTGGCCATGTATGGTCACCCTACATTAAACAATCTTACCTTTGAATGGTTTGGTGTTGGTAAATATCACATTTAAAAAGCAAACTGTGGTTATATGTTGCAACTATCGTTTTAGATATCTTGGCCAGAATAAGTTAGATGGCAATAGTCAAAAGTCTGGCGAGTGGCTGCACAAGACTAATGTATTAAATTAATGAAACAAAAGGTCAATGGCATCCTCTGCCGGTCTTGAAGATTTTTTTCCTTCCCCCTCCCTCCTCACTCTGTACGTCAGCAGACACAGATGACTAATCAGGAAAGACTAATTTGACTAAAACATGGTGGCAATGGTGCCAAAACACGCTATAAAACCAATTAAAAAGCAAGACACCGCTGCCTCATCGAATTTCTCTCTCATCTTCCCTTTCTCTCTCACACTCTCTCCTGTCTCTACATCTTCGCCCTCCTCTCTTGAGCCTGATGCAAGGCAGGTCTAATGTGTCAGAGTCGATTTGTGCTGATCCTTTTTATTTTAGTGATGATTTCTTCCTTTTTTTCTCAACCCCCATTCACACTCATACCCCAGACACACAGGGCTCACTGAGAGTGAAATTCTCTGGTTGAGGTGATCAATAATAATTATGTAAGCAAAACAATAATTTCTAGTGCACTTTATTAATAGCGCTATAGTGTTGTGCAACAACAATCGCCTAGAGATGGCTGAGTCCTCGCTTCATCTGCATGACTTCACAAAGGCTCGAAAAGAAAGAGACAGTTTGCACTTGGCCAGCAAATAATCTTTCAGCCTTGCATCACACATCTATTTTCACATGGCCTTGCTGTCATGGATGAATGTCCTGCAAAACTGTACTGAATGTGAATCAAGAAATACTGCTTTTTTTTTTACTATAATCTTTAGAAGCGTTGTCCACTTGTGATTGGGTAGCTTGAAACGGGTGTTAATAGAAGGTGTAAATGGGTCACTGTGGTGTGATGAAGAGGCCACGGCTCTAATAAGTTTAAATAATGTAGAGCTCACAGCCATTGATAAAGGTTAATAGTCTAACATACTAGGCTGCTTTTTGGAAAGATGCTTTTGTTTTGCTGCATGGTCTCTTTGCTAAACTGAATTGTTGTCTATTTTGAACCATTATCTATTTTTGTCTGTTTTACATTTTTAACCTTTTTTCATAAGTTCGTAATTGGCAGATTGGGGTGTTTTGGAGTGCCCATGAATAAAAGCAAATGCTAAATGGAAACATTTTCTGCATCTGTCATTTTAACAATATAGCCGTCAATTTGATGAAAGCAGCTGACTCCACAAAATTTTCACAAAAGGATATCCATCTCCTAACAAAAGTTTTGTGTTTTGCTAATGCTTATTTATTCTCAACCAAAACAAAACCCCAAAAACATTTCATCACAGTAGAAAGCAAAAAGTTCAAATGCTATATGAAATCTTCTTTGACACTGTGACTAGTAGGGCTGTCAAAATGGCTGAAAAATTAAATTAAATTTTTTTTACTTAAATAGTAAACAACATCTTCCCCGCATTGATTGTTCTCTTTTTCTGCAATATTTTGAATGAACAACGTAGCAGCGCCGCATCTAGTGGGTTCAACTGGACAGGCTAACAAAAGCATTTAAATGCAATGACACTTACATCGTCGTCGCATTTCGTGCGCCACTAATAAGGCTGCCTGACGCACACCTAAAATTCGGATGCAACGTTTTTGCATTCGAATGTGGATTTTTATTTTAAATTCAACGAATATTCGAAACACTGATAGATGCCCCGCTAGAAAATGTGATAAATATGCGTTCTGTGTGAACGGCTTGGTTTCGGTTTTGACGTAAACAACATCTTCCCCGCATTGATTGTTCTCTTTTTCTGCAATATTTTGAATGAACAACGTAGCAGCGCCGCATCTAGTGGGTTCAACTGGACAGGCTAACAAAAGCATTTAAATGCAATGACACTTACATCGTCGTCGCATTTCGTGCGCCACTAATAAGGCTGCCTGACGCACACCTAAAATTCGGATGCAACGTTTTTGCATTCGAATGTGGATTTTTATTTTAAATTCGACGAATATTCAAGATTCGAATTTTTTTTTGACAGCCCTAGTGACTAGAGGCTTCTGTACTGACCTTGCGCACCCAAAGGGGCATTTGGTGTGTGCTGGGGGAGCGATGGTGAAGGTTGAGTACCACAACACTGAGGATGACAGAAAAGGTGACCAGGATCATGGTGAACATCAGGTAGTTGACGATAATGGGAACACCCAGTGATGTTTCTGGGACTTTGTTGGCCAGCAGAAGCAGGAAGACAGTTAAAGTCAGCAGTACGTTGATGGAAAGGCCCATCTTCTCCCCTGAAAAGAAAAGAGAGCTTCTCTTGATCTACTCATGCATATACTTACACAGAGTCTTAATGTGTTTTTGTGATAAGGTTAATTGTATATAATGGAATGAATTGGCCAAACTATATAAGCTGTAGAATTAGCTTGTTCTAATGATCCCTTCATGATTTGTTACACTCTTAACTGGTAGAACTGAAAGACTGATCCTGTTTAACTGTGCAGGTATAAACTCTATTTATAATGGACAATAATAGGACATTCATTAGTTCAAGGTCAATAAAACGTGAATCTAATAAAAAGGCCATTTGTATTGATGTTTATTCATTTTCTGTGCATACTCAGATTCTCTCCTGTTTTATGTTCTGGATTTAAAGCAGATTTGATTTATTTTACCATTTACAACAAATCTGGTATTGGTTTGAAATAAAAAACAAAACAAAAACAAAGCAAACACTCCTCACCTGCATCAGGTGGCAAGTAGAAGTTAAAGATGGCAATGATGGTGATGAGGATACAGGGCAGGACGATGTTAAACACGTAATACATGGGCTTCCTCTCGATGATTAGGTAGAAAGTGATGTCCTCATACAGGTCCTCTCGCACATTCTTTCTAGAAACCTTGTGACGAATGTGCCATTCTCCACTCTCTGGATGAGAGATCAGTAAAAAAAAAAAACATTGTTTGTTTTTGTGTTCAGTTGGATACATGGCAAAACATTACAATGATATACATCATTGTCATTCTGAGTGAATTCAAGCAGTGTGTGTAAAGTTAATGGGCAACAGGCTGAAATCATGTACAAAGCGAGGTTTAAACAAGGCTTCACAAAGCCTCTGAACGTTTAAAAGGTTGCCGAGCATTGCTAGATGGTGTCTAGGGCGTTGCTAGGTTGTTTTAGTTCAGAGGTGTCCAATCCTGCTCCCAGAGGGCCAACGTCCCGCAAAAATTAGCTTGCCTGGAAGCTTTTAGTGAGTCTGAAGACCTTGATTAGCTGATTTAGGCATGTTTAACTAGGGGTTGGAGCTAAACTCTACAGGACAGTGGCCCTCCAGGAACAGGCTTGGACACCCCTGTTCTATGTGGTTTCTTAACAGTTGCTAGAATGTTTTTTTCCCAGTGGTTGTTAGGGTATTGTTAAGCTGTTGTTAAGATGTTAATAGGGCATTTCAAGGGTGTTTACAGTTGGTTGATATTGTAGTCTTAGATGAATTCTTTGAACGATCTTAATGTTCATTAATGAACACCACAGACTTTTCAGTATGAATGTCAAGAGGTAGCAGTGTTTTAGTGTTACAGTGCCATTACCACTAAAGCCTGTGTCGAAGACTATCTCTCGGATTTCATTTCCTCTCTTATCAAGGCCATGCTGCAGATCCACTTCTGAGGAATCATATGTATACGAGTGGAAAACCATGGTGCAATTTTGCCAGTCAAAAGGAAAGTATGTCACCTGCAGATGGAGAAAAAGGTACCAATAGTTTGTGCATGTTAGTATGTGTGCTTGCAGCTTGTCTGACGAGCATCTTTCCTCTCAGATCTTCCTTTAATCATCTCTCTTTCTGCTTTTCACACATGCAAAGACCAGACGGAACATCAAACACAGCCAAACTAGAGCGAGGCCAAACAAAAGCAGCAATACAAATGAGGGGAGAAACATTCACAACACAAGTACAAAAGAATCAGAGAGAGAGAGATCCTCACTTCTGAGGAAAAGTAGACTTTTTTCAACAAGAAATTCTCCCCAGTAGTGTCCTACTGTAATATATTCATAGTGCTGAGCATAAACACTAGTGATTTAATGCGTCATTAAACTTCTTATGATTTTACACTTCATTACAGTATTTAAAGGTCTCATCCATAACTTACTCTTATCACTACAGTATTTATTGAAAGATGCTGAACATTCATCAACAAGAACAATACCGAAAAAATGAGTGCTTAAAAGAAAACATTAAAGTACTGATGATAGTGGAGCCTATAATATTAATACACATCTAGAATTTTTATGGCATGTTGTTAATGTTTCACAGCCCTTATTTAAAGAATTAGAATGTAGAGCACTTGATTTGTATTACCCAATCATCATCATCTACACATTTCCTAACGTAATATTGAGTAATTTGCAATATAAAATGTCTGTTGCATTTCAGAATTTACCTTTACCCCGCAGGAACTCTTGTAAAGAGCTGGTGGAGTCCACGTCACACGGCCGTTACTGTAGGCTTGCACGTGGACCTGTAGAGCTACACCAAATACGCCATCATTGCTGCACACACAAACAGCATTTTAAATGCAGTATAAACTTGTATATCATTACTAAAAACATGAACTTCAAAATTAAGGCAATTTAGATGGTTACACTTCTATTGCTTTCCCCCCTGAAATTCTAAAAGACTGAGTCCACATTGACAGTATCAGATTCAAAAAGCAAGTTTGAGAAGTTTGAATATAAAAAAAACAAATCACTTCAAATTGACTTCAAATCACTCGTTTTTCTAAAGAAACATTGTCCAACAGCGACACCAGCAGGTAAAGTTAATATTTTCTATCAGTACAAACAGTACGAACTGATTGGAATCACTTAAAAAAACTGAAATGGACTGCAGATTTTAGCTGCATCATCACTGCTGAAGCATTATTAGATACTGAACACCCACCACCACTGATTATTTGGCTCTAGTTACAGACACTCAGTAATGCTAAGAAACATGGACTCTGCATTATATCTCCGAGAGCCATTATGTGCTTCTTAAGAAGTCTGTAAGGTGACGAATGCATTTGAGGTTTCTTTGAGTAAAGATACTGGCCTGCAATTTTTTAAAACATTTCTGAGAAGACCAGAGTACTTAAAGAGATAGTTTACCCAAAAAAAAAGTTACTGTACTTGCACATATTCAAGTTTAGTGTCTCAGTATACTTTGTAGGTGCTGGGAAACAGCATTGGCTCTTTATCGCCTTGTAACCCTAAGTGTGTACGCGTGTATAATTTACAATGAATAATGGCTTACATTTAAATCCGTTCTTCACACAAAGCTATAATATGACTTAGAATACAGTGTACAAAGTTTATAGACTACTTTCTGTCATTTTAGGAGCTTGACAGCCCCTGCTCTAATCGCAACATGAAAATTTGATACCGGCATATCCCTACTGTAATTGCACATATTCAAGTTTAGTGTCTCAGTATGCTTTGCAGGTGCTGGGAAACAGCATTGGCTCTTTATCGCCTTGTAACCCTAAGTGTGTACGCGTGTATAATTTACAATGAATAATGGCTTACATTTAAATCCGTTCTTCACACAAAGCTATAATATGACTTAGAATACAGTGTACAAAGTTTATAGACTACTTTCTGTCATTTTAGGAGCTTGACAGCCCCTGCTCATTGTCAGCTTGGAGTTACTGACATGACACTGTAAATTATGTTATTTTACCACATATTGTAAGGCTGTTTCATAATAGGTAAGAGTAATACCTACAAATCAGATAGATCAACAATTTGAGCCCTAAATCATAGAGCACTGGTATATAATCCTCATAGGACACAAACCAGGCTTTTAAAACTTCCCATCTATTACGGTAATGGTGCTGTGGGACTTGAAGATGTCTCCTATTGAACAGTGTGTAGGATGCAATTTGTGTATGTGTGTGTGTGTAGGAGTGAATGCAGGACCAGCAAGGCTGCTAGTGGACAGCAGTGTTGTTTAATTGGCTATAAAGCAGAGATGAATGAAGGAGGGAGTATGTTTACACCAGCAGTGATGGGGGTCTACCTGGACATTAAAGTGAGAGTGTGTGAGAAAGGAACAGATAGAGAAAGTACACATCTCTTGATAAGCTTCACAAAAGCTTTGATAATTTCTGTTATTTCTGCTGTTCTTGCAGAAACTCAGCAAAGGCTCTCTAAGATAATGTGCCCGACACTCATAGGTTCTCCGAGATAATATGCAAAGACACACACAGACACACACACACAAAACTCACTTATTGATGAGAACAATATCAGGAAGCCACATTTTTCCAGATGGGATGCGCAACACATCAATTACCCCATAATCTTTGGGGTTCCAGGAGAGGCGATAATCGTTCCACTCCTGTAAGAGCACAAAAGGTGTGTGTGTGTGTACGTGTTCATATGCAGATAAATGAGGGTCATCGAAGAAATTATAAGTACAAACAGTTCATCATTTAATCAAATGATTTCAAATGATATGGCTTGTGTCATTAATTATACCAAATGCAATATCTCTGCACATTTGTCCATACATATTATCAACAGCATTTGCATAATTTTCATTTTGCATTCAAAGTTACTGTATATTGATCCTAGTTCTTATTGTCAGAGGCTCTCTAAGATAATGTGCCCGACACTCATAGGTTCTCTGAGATAATATGCAAAGACACACACAGACACACAGACACACAGACACACACACACACACACAAAACTCACTTATTGATGAGAACAATATCAGGAAGCCACATTTTTCCAGATGGGATGCGCAACACATCAATTCCCCCATAATCTTTGGGGTTCCAGGAGAGGCGATAATCGTTCCACTCCTGTAAGAGCACAAAAGGTGTGTGTGTGTGTACGTGTTCATATGCAGATAAATGAGGGTCATCGAAGAAATTATAAGTACAAACAGTTCATCATTTAATCAAATGATTTCAAATGATATGGCTTGTGTCATTAATTATACCAAATGCAATATCTCTGCACATTTGTCCATACATATTATCAACAGCATTTGCATAATTTTCATTTTGCATTCAAAGTTACTGTATATTGATCCTAGTTCTTATTGTCAGAGTTAGTCTTGTGTGGTAACTTTAGCCCAGGACATTATTATGATAGATGACAGATAACTTTTTCTTCAATGCAAATAAAGCTTTATAACACATTATTTCTCAAAATGACACAAAGGAGCCAGAAGAAATTGTGCTGACTTACCAAGTTCATAATAACAATAGTGTTCATCTCCTCATCTTTCATGTTCTAGAACACACACACACACACACACACACAAAAAAAATGCACATGAGTTTAGACAGGGCAATCAGTGGTTTTACTATTAATCAATATTACATTTAAGAGTGCATGGCTGTGATTTGTCCACAGGTACGAACAACAGCACGATTGCAAGTGTGATGTTGCTTTAATACAACAGTTCAATAAACAACAAGCTATATATTGAGTAACTCACATTTTAGACACAGTATGGGCAAATATTTAGTTTATAATTTACTTCACCAAAGAGAATAGTTTCAAAGAAATATCAGCAATCTGGAACTTACAGTACTACAAAATGAACTTTAGGATGTAATATCTTAAAGAAATGTAAACACTATGCTATTTTGGGTAAGTTACAACATATTCAATAACTTTAAATCTCTGTAATATTTTGCTTGAAAATGAAATTGCTCTTTCTCCACAGCAGGAGCCATAGTGAATGTAAACAACACAGTAATCACCAAACACTATATTATACTAGCATTGCATCTCATTATTTCTAAAACTGCTGTATTTTCTTGATGGTTGAATGGTATAAATGAGGGATTAGGAAGAAAAACAAGAGCATATATATAAAGAAGGATCCCCGAATTCTCTGCCTCTGATGTATGTTTAGAGTCAAGACAAATAATGGGAACCCTGGCTGCAATGGGAGAAGGGGATGAAGGAATATTAGAAGCCAAGGGAAAGAACTGAGGCTCAATGGTCAGATCAGTACACAGTCCTGAATGCTATTTAAAACTAGTGTAGGAATGTCAGCTGTCCCAGTCTCAGTACAGAGCACAAACAGTTGGGGGATGGGTCAACACACACCATAACACTCATTTACACATTGTATCTACACTTTATATTCCCTTTATATTATTAATATACAAGCAGTGATTTAAATGTGTGGATGGTTCCGGCCTGAATACAGTTATTTGGAGTGATACATTAATGCTATCTCAACATGTGTCTTATTTTGGACACACATTTGGCTGGTCAAGCAAAAATCATGTGAAATCACTGTTCATAAAGCCTGTAGAGAAGGTCATGTTCCTTTCTATTCAGAGCAATGAAAATACCTTGATTATAAACTTTAACTCTGAGACATTTGCGAAAATAGAAATCTGCGTGTGCACTGTTACCCGAGACCTGGTTATTAAATCCCTGAGTTAAGAAGTGAAGGATAGCATGATCTGATTCACATACCAAATTCACACACTGAACAGCTGAACCAACCACCCGACTTGGTTCAAACTAGCTTTTATTATGGGCATACAAAGAATTGAAGCTGTTCTTTTGCAAATTTATCCTAACTCTAATTAATAGCATTTCATAAAGGGGTCATACTATGCTTTTTATGGTTTAATTTTTACAGTGATCATAACCAGTCATATATCATTTTTCCCATACTCTGTGGCCCATTTTTTTTTCCTGCTGTGTCTTTAAGAAATATATGTGACATAAGCAAAAACTCTTGAGGAAGACCAAGGAAAATAAAATTAAATTCATAATAAAATGACTCCCAAGTTTTTTGACTCCCTCTTTAAGAATCACAGCATTATACACTGCGACACAATGGGTAACAATGTCCAACAACACACTATTTGTTTAAATAAACAAGCAACTAACCACATCATCTAATAAATCTTATGATCAGCTTTTAGCTGTCAGGCATTCATAATGATTTTGCCCCTAATTCGCTTTATAATAATAATAATAATAATAATAATGTTTTAAAATAATAATTAATATATCATAGGCCAAGTCAAACTTATTTGTATAGCACTTTTCACAATATGCATCATTTCAAAGCATAAAGCTGTACTGTTAAAAATGAAACACTTTTTAAAATAAAAAACAAAATAATATTAATAATAATAATAATAATGGTATGTGCCCATTAAGCTACATAACTGTGTGTGTTTGGGTCTCCCTACCAGGCTGACGAATGATGAAAGGGTCATGCCTATCCTCACGACGACCCTTTCCTCTGGGCTCCTTGCAGGACGCACTTTAACATTGTATGAAGAAAATAGTTTCTTCATCAGCCGATCTTCTGCTTCTGTTGCACCTAGAAAATATGTTGATAAATATAGCAGCACAACTCTCTCCTACCCTTAGTCTTTAATCTTAAGAGTCTGAGTGTTAAACCTTTTGCGGGTTAAAGCCCAGAATGTCATGTGTATTGGGCGGTTTACTGTAGGGCTGTCAAAAAAAATTCGAATTTCGAATATTCGTCGAATTTAAAATAAAAATCCACATTCGAATGCAAAAACGTTGCATTCGAATTTTAGGTGTCCCCCCAACTGAAGTTGTGCCTTTTAAATTCGAATATAATTCGAATATCGATCATATTTAAGTAAAAAAATTCTAATTTAGTTTTTCAGCCATTTTGGCAGCCCTAGTTTACTGCCTAATTTTTGAATATAGTAATGATGGATGAATGGATGGATCTAAAAATCTGAACATAAAGCTGAACAGATAAGAGGCTCAGCCAATCGCACAGCCTTGGGTGTTCTTAGACCTGCATCATGCACAGTTTTAAGGGTGACTGTTTACTCCACTCGCTCGGCCATCGCTGATGTTTTTATGCATCACGCCTGCTGTTTTTTCCCGCAGCTTTCGAAGGTTAGCTGCATCTATAAGCGGGCCTTCTAGGGGCGCCACATTCATCAAGTCTCACCACCTCGAGCCCTCCAGAATAAAAACTGACAGTTACAAACGACACGCGTCACCTTCATTATCAACCACCACTACCAATGGCTGCTGCTTTGAGCTGTATTGCAATTTTAAAAGACAGTATCATGGGAGAAACTTTATGGAAATGAGAAATCGTTATTTTTTTCTGTATGAGCGTTTAAATTGTGAAATAAATGAGGCCTTACAGAGAATATGCCATCTGCTGCTCAACAGTCCCACTGAAAGCTTCCCTCAAATAATTAGCACAATTAACCTCTCCGAAACACCTTTAAATCAACTTTTAATATAAAGAGTTCCTGATGACAGTCTGACTTGAGGTTAATTTACAATTTTCCCATGGGTACTCGTAAAAACTGTATTTTTTAGAAAATGTCCCTTTTATGTTAAATGGCTTTGGTACCATTTTTACAGGTGGTCAACTCTTCTGACTGACTCATTCTATCATACTTTCACACCATTATTGCGACATACCATGGGAACATTTGGTTTAAGCAAAAACATTAATTTATGTATCAGTCAAGTCAATAGAAACACTGTAAAATCTAATTAGTTGGGCTTACTTAAAAAAAGCATGCAAACCGATTGCCTTGAAAAACCGAAGTAAAGTGAAATAGGAATAGTATGTTGTACTGACAAATGCTTAGTTAGTATAGTTTACTTACACGAGAGTTCTAGTAACTAAAAAAGAACTGTAGGGGGTACTTGATCCTTTATAAGAAAACTGCAGGTGACACACATATGCATGTGTGCACAGTTACGCACACACACAGCAAAAGACATCAAGAAAAGCTCAGTGACAGGAGAACATACACACTCAAAACCCGGATAAGTTGAGTTTACTTAAAAATTTTGAGGAAACTGGTTGCCCTAAAAAATTTAAGTAATGTTTACTTGATAAACTTGAGTGAAATTTACTTAAGCCATTTAAGTTTTGTTAACTTAATTGAATCTGTGATCTGAGGAACATTACTACTCAGAATTACTGACTCCCAGAGTGCATTGCGGCATGAATAAATTATACAGTTGCTTTGTTTTACAGTTGTTGATTTTATTTGACAATTTTATTTGCAGTCTTGTGTCAGTAGTAGCACAACAAAAAGAGCAAATAAAATGGTTATTGTTACAATTAATGAAAATAAATGAAATTGAATTGTTACCATTGTTGTGATTCACGTGCTGAATGTTTAAGTCTGTGTGTGACTTTAGCATATTACCACACACTATTTAAGGATTATATAAACCCAATTAAAAGCATCTCAAGGTATTTATGAAAAGGTATTTATGAAAGATGAAATTTGAAAAAGTTCATAAACAAAAAATACACTTGAATTAATTAGAAGATAGATCACATTCTAAAAGCAACCTATTTATTACTTTTCTTCCCTTGAAATCAAATAATTTTGACTTCATGATGCATTGCTGCATTAACAGGAAGATAATTATAATAACATGAACGAAGTTCCAAGTGCCCAACCAAAGGGAACACTAATCACTATAACCGGTAAGTGTCACTCAAAACAGTAAGTAAATTGTTTTATTTGCCTTGAAAGTAGCTGTAACTTAATAAAACCTAGTAAGTATAACAACTAAGTAAAGATAACTAATTAAATCTAAGTAAGGTAAACTATTGGATTTTACAGTGAACCAATGGCAGATACATGTTTCAAATCACCCTTAGGTTTTTTTAATTAAAAATATTACAGAACTATAATGTATGCTACAGACATCATATAAGAAAAACACTTACATTAATAACTTTAATATCTATCCAAAGGTGTGATCAATGAATATATGGCACTGCCATGAGGTTTTGTGCCAATTCTTAAAGTAGAACTGTGAACGACTTAATAATTGTACAGTAATGCCACTTATGGTTCACTACAGCCCGCATTCCTGACAAAATATTCTCACAGTATGACTGACATGATACTGCAATTGACCTTTTCACACTGGGGTGAGTTACAGTAATTTGACAGCCTCTGTCATGGTAAGACCTCTGTTTATCAAACCGTATGGTATACTGTAAAATAATGTCCTGGGATTATGTATTAAAATGAATGGAAATATATGCAAATTACAGGATTTATGCATTTTACTTTAAAGGTAAAATATTTATAGATCAAAGGCTTACTAATAGTGAGAAAGGTAGACTGTTATTTTGTGAATTGAGTTAAAATGCTGTAGGCTAATGTTTAAATAAAACTTTTCGATGCATTGTTTGGAGAGCTATACTGCAATTCACAACTTACATGTGAAAACAGTACCAAACCAATTCCAATTTAAACAAACAAAGACGACTACAACAAAGTAACGTTAAAATGCTCCTTTTCAACCCCCCTTTGGTGTTGTAGGACGTCAGATGTTGGATTTACTATCAGGTAATCACATCAGATCACACGTGGCGTTACTTTAAAGTTTACTGGGTGTTCACACGTGCGCGCAACGCACAAATTCACTTTGGAAACTTAACCTTACCTGCGATTGCGCTCAGGCCATAGAGGCAGCAGGTGACAATAAACCAGTTCTGGGCCTTCATGACGAATCAGCAAACAGTGATATCTTCATAGAAAGTTAACGTGCGGGTCCATCCGTGTTTGTTCCAGCACACAGTTGGCGACAAGTCAGCCCGCTGTCACTGCGCTCGGGTTACAGACTCGCCGCACTCGGCCGTGCGCGCTCACTCTAGAGTTCACGCGCCCACACAAAACATCTTACTGACAAAAATAGTATTTAATATTAGAAAAATATCTCAGTTATGTTTAAGAACTACGCGAAGCGAAAGGGGGATTTAAAAAAATATTAAAATAGAAAATAGTTGTCTAAACTCATATTACTTCACAATATTACTGTTTATCAAATAAATGCAGCCTTGGTGAGCTTAACAGACTTCTTTCATAAACATTGTAAAGAGTTATACATATAGCTATACATTTAATTTAATATTTTTATTTGTATTTTTATTCATGCCTTGGTGAACATAAGATACTTTTTGTCAAAAACATTATCTTTAAAACGTAACTTTATAACATTATTTCTGCAGCTGGAATTTCTGTAAATGTAAATGCATTTATGAAACCTTGATGCAGAATCTGTATAATTACAGTCTTTAAATGTATATTTTTTGTGTAATTTTGGCAGTTACTGTGCTGTTTTTGCAGCGTAAGGATGACATAAGGTAACAAAAGGCCTGAATTCACGAATGGGGTCTGTTTTTCTAATACAAATCCTTTTCCACAGACTAAAAGCATACATGGTACATTTAAATGTAAATTTGATCCCATATGACATCTGACATTCTGAAAGCACCCACTGACACATTAAAAATCATGAACATTTCAAACTATTTCCTGCATCCTACAAAATAGGCAGAGCGCTCATGTCCACCCATATTGAGGTCGTCACTGAGAGTCTTTCCCCAATGTACTTTTTAAATAAGGCAAAGTGTTTTGATGTGTTTGAATCCACGCCTGCATATTTATACAGTTCTGGGGTGCTTTTGGCTCAAGAGGAGTAGTATTAATGTGCTGTACTTTTATGTAATTCATTAGAGCTGTTAAAATGAATTATGCAGCTTTATCCCACCAATTAGATTAAAGGATGAGATTTATTCTGCTGCTCTAGAGTGTTGACACTTTGATGGGCCTTTTGAAATCAGAGATCAGGGGATTGCTGAAGTTTTTCCTACACAGTTACAGGGATAAAAGATGAAAATGGCTCTTTAGCAAAGCCTGCTTTTGCGTGGGAACAAAGTGAACAAAGCAACACTTGGAGCACATGCCACCTGTCTCCTGTTCATCCTCACTTGAGCACTCCCGTCGAGCCGTGCTGTACTTAAGTAATGGCGCTGGCCCACCACATTCACTGTTTGGCCCTCTGCCAATTTAATCATTATAGAAGTCAACTTAACAACGCATAACTAATGCTGACTCACCTGTAAAATACTATTAAGATGGCAAACTCTGACACTTACCTGAGCGCCAATGAAATGCTTTACTTTAAATAAGGACACTGAATGATACATGTGAATGGATTTTGTCACAGAGCGTTAACAGACTCACCAGCAGAAAATAAAACAAATGACACTTTGGTTTTACAATCATACAAATATATTAGTTTTATTCAATAATGTTCAATAATATGTCTCCCGTAGACTTATAGAAATAGATATAGATTCTATTGCAAATGCAGGGCTGACAGTGTATGCAGAACAGAGTATTAAGAGTAACAGTGAGTTAATAATAAATACTAAACAGGAATAATCCTCCTCGTAATTTTTTTTTTTTTCATTTTAATTTTCAATGTGTCCAGTAAATATTGGTTCATGCATGACTGTATTGGGTTGTTCCTTCCAACATTGCAAAAAACCACAGATGTGCCATTTCCGTCCAAGTGGTCCAGTTTGATGTCTTTTCATTCTGTAAGATGGGGAAGCCAAAGTTTGAGCGATTCTGTTGAGTCTGTCCTGGTGGTTATTGGTTTCTGTAGCTATAAAAATTAAAAATAGTGTCATCGTGGCTTTGACTGGAAGACCGTTGCTTTGTCTTGGTTTGGAAGACAAGAAAAAAGTAATATGGTTTAGTTTCCTTTCTTTTGGAAGACTTCATTACAATAACTTGGATAATCCATGCAGAATTTACAAAAATTATGGGATTCCTTCGATATAAAGCAGATTCTCATTGTCCATAAGCAAATCGCCTGCTTGTACTGATATAAGAGGTGGGCATTTTAGTATGCACACAGTTTAGTGTGTACATTTTGTGTGTTACGTCGACAGCGACAAACCAGCAGTCAGTTTTGCTGCATTAAATTCCAACCAGTGTCCATTGAGGATAAAAGATCATGACCTCTGTCGTCTGGTAGAGCAGGGATCAATGTTCATGACACAGGCCAAGAGTTCTGGCCTATTGCTCTTGGTCACCAGTTGTTTTTTGATACAAGTAAGCTAGACTGTGACTGTTTGCCCCACAAGGTTGAATGGCAACTCATATCAACACTATTTCACCAATTTATTCCAAATAAGCAAATAAATTACCAACAACAGACGTATGAACTTTTGTTTCAAGGGACACAAAAACTGAAGCCACAAACAGACATTTTAGACAGTAAAAACAGTTACATTGGTTCATGTTTAAAAAGTGTCACATGATTATGACCACAAACATCTGAAGAGATGGAACAAAGAGAGACTCACTTCTACTTAAACGTTGGACATTCACCTGATAATAATAATAATAACAATTACTATTATTATTATTAATATATTTAATATCCAATTGAAAATAATAAGTAATAATACTACTTTAATTTTAAAAAAATTATGTCTTCATCCTGTGAGATGGGGAAGCCAAAGTTCGAGTTATTCTATTGAGTTTTACAGTAAAAGTGATTAATTGTTTCATATGTTTAAAACTGTCACATGAATATGACAACAAACCTCTAAAGAGATGGAACAAGGAGTGACTGGAGTGATTTCTATTTAAACTTTGGCCATTCAAAAGAATAACTGATAATTATAATAACAATTACACTTTTATAATTATTATAAACTTTATTCAAATATTTAATATTTAAATTAAAACAAAAACTGCATTTGTGACTGCATTTCAGATTATTTCACATAAATTGACCCAGGGGAGACACATTCTGCACAAACATCATCTCTATACAGCCACATAAACAGCAGTTAAACTCTAAAACTTAAGGTTACCTCCTAGGGAGCATGGGAGAACATTGTGACTATCCTAAAGCTGGGATGAAGCTGAGGAACTCAGATTTTTAAAGGTCACCCTCTCAACACACATCTGCTGAGAGACTAATACCCCACTGCTGTGTATGCAATGCAGATGTGGTGCGAGTCTGTGCGTTTAAAATGCAGCAGAGATTCTCTCGCTCTCTCTCGTGGTCACACACACACATACAGAGGCAATGACATTCAGTTGAGGGGGAGCGTGGTATGTATACACAGTGCTGTTGTGAGGGCTAAGAGATGTATCTTGGGGGATGAGACTTTGGTCGAAACATGGGAGGAAGGTTGAGTTTTTGTCTTTTCTGCTGCATTGCAGATACTAGGTTGGGGCTATTCCTCAAAGTCACGCATACACACACACACACACAGGAAACAATTACAGACACTGATGATCAGTAAATAAGGGGCTCTGCAGCTTAACAATTCTCTTATGCAAAATAATCACACCACACATCTTGAAAATATTTCTGCTCTCAGTTTACAGCGATTGACCCTTCAGAATCCTCCTAATACAAGCAGCAAATTACACTAAACAGGTATGTATGTACTTTTAATGTCTGGAAAAATGGTGTTGTTTACTTGCACTGCCGGTGCTAATGCTATTGAGCTAAAGTCTGATTGTTTTTTAAAAGCCCAGATAGCAACATATCATAACATTAAATATGTATATATGACACAAACCACAGCAAACCACATCACGCTGAAAAATAAAACAAAACAATACACAATTGTTAAAATGTGCTGCATTGAAGCCCATATCCACCACTGAATAAAAAATAAAAAAGGTAATTGCAACTTTTTATCTCACAATTCTGACTTTTTTCCTTGCAATTCTGACTTTATTTTTTGAAATTCTGACTTTTTTCTCAGAATTGTGACTATATCATGCAATTCTGATATTATAACTTGCAATTTCGAGAAAATCTTGTAATTCTGAGAAACAAGTCTGAATTACGAGATGTAAACTGTCAGAAATCTGAATTGTCAGGTTAAAAGTTGCAATTACCTTTTTTATTTTTATTCAGTGGTGGAAACAATCTTCTATAAGACTGTTTCTAGAAAATCTGATTTTAAAACACCACTAACAGCAAAAAATGCAAACTTAGTTGTTTTAAACTTAAAAGCTTAGATACTACCTAAAAAATGTAGACAGACGCACACATACAACAACAGTTCATAATAGCAGCTCACAAAAATGATAGTGACTTTCTTCACACTGCCCACAAATCTAATTCGGTTTTCAAATCTGATTTTTAAGACTTTTAAGAATTTGGAAATTATGAAATCGGATTCGTTTGTTCAGAGTGTGGTGAATATCCAGTGAATTTACATTGGTTGGTATAGTGATGATAAGTGTCAGCATGATGCTAAGAGAATTAACAACAACCGAGTCACTGTCATTGTGGAAGGAGGATGGAAACTGAGAATTTAGCCTCAGCTCACGTTTATCATGACATTACGCCACAGCGCTCAACTCACGAGGCACATGAGAGAACATAAGCAGCTTTTTATGCACATATAGTGTGTCAAAAAATGCTGACTCATTCAATATTCACCACAATGTAAATGTCACACAGGTTGCTATAAAAGTAAAGAGTAAGTGAAAATAATTCTAAATTCACAGCTCCAGACAGGTGTCTCATTTCAAACCACATGGCTTTTTAGGTTTGTTTATGTTTTTGCTATTCAGACTAAATTTGAGTCAGAAACAAAACAAAAACTAATAAACAACAACAGAACAAAGCAGATTTTTGCTGCTTGTCCGAACAAAACCAATAAGTCTGTATTGTTTAATCAATTTGAAATAAGCTGGAGAGAAAAGTAACATCTGTTTTTAAAGCATTTATCGACAATGGGTCAATATAAGGGAGTGAAGATGGAACATGGATGACTCCCTTTTATTGGGGAGAGGTGGGGGCATCACAGTGTGGATGTTACATTAAATCGTTTACTTAAGCACCAATGACCAATGCATACTATCATTTGCAGATAGCTTTGTAATTGCATTGTTAATATTATTGCTTTAGTAATACATTTAATGTGTAAAATGTGTAACATAAACACTGTAAGTTGCCAGCCAATATATCAGTGTAGAGAAAGATCAGTCTGCTAATTGTCTGTTAAAAGCTAATTATTACTGCACAGACTAACTCTATCCCATAACCCAACATAACACTATTCAATGTCTTTATGACCCTGAGCTCCAAATACTCATCAGCTGAAGTACGTATGATTCTAGATCGACTGGTGAACATGCAAATTCAAATGAACAGACAGATTCACTATAGAATGCAGTGAAAGACATGGAAAAGTGATGGCCAACACAAACACTTGACATCATGACCAGGACATACAAAGTAAAAAATAAACACGAAGAAACAAATTAATATGATGCACAAATATGTCAGCTTAGTAAATTTAGAAAATTGCAGTTTACAAGGTCTTCTCTATCTTTGTATACACGTACAGTGTTTTAATGGCTTGGCTGTTCTGAAAAGCATTAGCCCTTAGCTTTCATCTTCTGGCCTCTGTGTTTATGACTGAAAAATAGCAGCGAAATTGAGAGAGAAGCACTTAGAAATAATTGTTAAACCACCCGATCTGGCCCTTATGTGCATGCCAAATAAATCAAAGCAAAGAAAAGGACTAATTTTCTTTTCTTTTTTCTAACATTATGTTGTAAACAAATTCACAATCAGCTCAAACTGACCCAAAGCAAACCTTATGTTATAAGTGTCAATTAGACATATTTGAAGTAAAGAGCAGTAGTAATATCTCCTTTTATACTCATGTATTGGATTAGAAAGCCCTTTCAAATACAAGAGCCTTTTTATTGAGTCAGTAAGTTAGCACAAGTCCTATCATGACATTTAAAAGTTTGAAAGGCTAGAAGAAGTGAGACATTTTAAAGTAACTATCAATTTCATGGTCTAATTGTTATTAAACTGAATGAATAAACCATGGGATGCTAATCAAAGCACAGTTGTGACTTCATACGACATTGCCTTTATCATTATTTAACCTTTGCAGTCTGGCCTGCTGGATTTTGTTTCAGTGTGGCATCCAGTTGCTAATTCAGAACTATATTGCCTTATAGTGCCTCTGTCAATGTTTTTCTTGTCTGTGATTACAGCATTACATGGACCTGCATAACGTTAAGTATTAGCCCTTCAGATAATATTGAAGCTTAAACTTAAATGAGCTGTGGACAATGCAAGACTTAAGAAATGCTGTAGTCTGAGAAGAACATTACTGCTTGCAAATCTACAAAAACAAATTATATTTTATGAAGAATAATCAAGATGTAGTCTTATTGATGTGTACCCAGAAGCTATGAGATGCAGAGCATTTTGATTCAGCCCTTCTGAAAAACAATCTGCTCGGGACGTTATCCACAAACACCAACTTCTGTAATGGGGGATTGTGAAATACCTGCAGGTGCTGCTGTGATTCGCAGTAGGGAAACTGTAATCATGGGAAAGAGTGACATCCTGATATAAATGTGGAAGAATTTAGTAAATATTCCAAAAGTCTAACATTTCTTTAGTTATTTCCACTTTGGTCTTAATAACTTTGTTTCTCCCAATAATGCATTGCTGCAGGGGACTGAATCTATAATTATCACAGACATAATTTCCTCAACACCAGGTGCACGGTATGAGAAATTATTCAACTCAGCAGGAGAAAAGTTTGATTTTTTTGCACTTTGTTTAAGCTTTGCGCTTGAAATCACAGTGAAGATATAATCAGGGAATGTGCTCTGATATAACTAATACTAGAGCCAAAAAACATTAGACTAATGTTTAAAATACTCTCTACAAGGGACCCTAATAATTATGCATTTAAATCAGGAAGATTTTCTACCTCCAAAATTATATTATATATATTATATACATTACCATTTAAAAGTTTGGGGTCAGTCAGATATATATTTTAAAAGAAATTAATACTTTTATTCAGCAAGGAAGCATTAAACTAATTAAAAGTGACAATAAAGACCTTTATACTGTTACAAAAAAAAAAAAATACTATTAAAAAATGTAGTACTAAATACTAAAAAATACTGCTATAAAAATACTATTCTTTAGAATTTTCCATTAATCAAAGACTCCTGAAAAAATGTAGCATGATATTAAGCAGCAAAATATTAAGCAGCACAGCTTTTTTCAACATTGAAAATAATGTTTATAATGTTTTGTT
The DNA here is from genome assembly GCF_001515625.1 of Sinocyclocheilus rhinocerous. Taxonomy (NCBI): domain Eukaryota; kingdom Metazoa; phylum Chordata; class Actinopteri; order Cypriniformes; family Cyprinidae; genus Sinocyclocheilus; species Sinocyclocheilus rhinocerous. The sequence goes on from NW_015641020.1 coordinate 1,167,938, forward strand.
TGTTTGTTTTTGTACACCAAATGAACATATTAGAATGATTTCTGAAAGGATCATGTGACAATGAAGACTGGAGCAATGGCAGCAATTACAGGAATAATTTGAAAATGTATTAAAATAGAAAATTATTTGAAATTGTAGCATAGTACTGTACACTATACTGTATACTTCATCAAATAATTGCATTGGTGAGCAGAAGAGACATTCAAGAACATAAAAAAAATCTTACCAGCCCCAAAAGTTTGAGCAGTAGTGTATTACTAAATCATATTTCCATAATGTAGGTGATATGCATGAAAATATTATCAGAAACATAACTGCAAAGGCAGAAGTGCGATGTGTCACCAGGTACCTCGAAGCACTTAAAACACATTTCCATTTACATACTGATATTCTCAACACCTCAAATAAAGCTGGAGGTCAGAAGTTACAGGTCTGTTTGGACTCTCAGTGCAAGGGTTCCCAAAATGATTCCTTTTGGGTCCAATTCCCCAATTTTATCAAAAGAAAATAAAGCAGAATTGGACCTTTTCAGCACTTGTGTTGTTTCATTTGGCTGGGTAAAGTGCCTTTGCTCTCAGGCAAATGTAATAAAATAAAATTGAATGTAGGGACATGAACTTTAGGAAACTTGCAGCCTCAGTAGTCAGCATATCTACTTTGAGAAACCCTGCTCTAAAGCAACACACATGCTAAAAAGAGAGAAGAAAGAATGCAGGCTGTACCGATATTGCTCTCTGGGCATATTGCAATGAGAAAAGCAATGACTTATCATAACAAAAAGAAACAATAATGCCATCCTACTCCCTCTGTTATGAGTCATCTTACAAATGATATTGTATTACTGTTCACCGCACACACACACACTCACTCACATGTCCAGCCTCCGCAGACTCATCAGCGCAGGAGCCAATGAGCAGAAAAAGGTTTGCAATGCCTAAGGTTGAATGACTCTAAATATCCTCATCCTAAGAGGAGGGTAAGTTTTATTTATTTAGTTATTTAGTTTGTGTATGTGTGTGTGTGTGTGTGTGTGCATGTGGCGGAGTGTGTGGGGCTTTTCCTGTGTTGTGAAGTGGAAAATGGCCTCTGTGTCTCAAGTTAATCAAAGTGCAGAAGAGGTAGAGAAGGGAGAGGAGATTACAAACAAGGCTTAGAGATGACGGGGATCTCTGTTAAAAGAAAAAAAAAAAGATTTTCGTGGAATCTATGAATGCTTGAACAAAGGAAATGGAGGCTTTAAATGTCAAGCACGAATTGCTTCACAAGAAGAAGTGTTTCTTCTTGAAATACTAAAAAAGGAGAGGAAGACAAAGATCCTTTCTATTAGGTGTTGCTGTTCTCACAAAAGCGACGCAGTCACACTCTGCCCCCAGACCAGTGCGCTTATTATTGCTCAGTATTCCTTTGATTAAGGAGCAGGAGAGACCAAAAGGAAGTGCGGTGGGCATTAGACCTGTCAGCAAGGGTCTTTTGAGCCCTGATGCATTGTTGGAAATGTCAAAGTTCTGAGGGTCGGTGGAGGGACTACAAACATTATTTGTACCAAACCTCCTGTGCCACTGTTGGCGTTCATGGCGTGTCCGTGCAAACAAAGTGTTTGTTCTACTGCCGCTAGGAGGCTGTGGGGGCGGGAAGCACTTGGTCTTTCTTGCCGTTTTTATGGACGGGGGAGTCTGACGTTTTGGCCGTTTTTCTAGGCGGGCTTTGCTCAGCAACTTCATGTAGTGATGGTTCCCTGTACATGGCAACTGGAGAGACAGGAGAAAACTCTTAAAGACACAGTTCACCCCCAAAAAAGACAATTCTGTCACATTTACTCACCCTCATTCAAAACCTGAATCTGCAGAATGCAAAAGAAGAAATTTTGAAAATGTCTCTGTGCTCTTTTGTCCATACAATCAATGAAAGTTTTTTTGTCTCTTCCTCTACCAAAACAACACTGAACCCTATTGACTTTAGTGTTCATCGTCTGTTTTATTACGTCTTAAATTGATTTATCCGTACATTTCTGCCATATGTACATTAATTGACAGTCACCACTGATAAGCTACCACTAAATATTGTAGAAACTTAATTTGCTGTAAAGTTGCTTTGCAATGATTTGTATCGTGAACAGCGCTGTACAAATAAACTTGACTTGACTTTCATTGTATGGACAAAAAATGTTGAAACATCTTAACTAATATCTTCATGTTCCACAGAAGAAAGAAAGTCATATACTGGTTTGGCACAACATTATTAAATGATGACAGAACCTCCATTTTCGGGTCTGTGAGATTTTTTGAAAGAAATTCATACTTTTGTTCAGCAAGGATGCATTAAGCTAATCAAAAGTGACAGTAATGACATTTATAATGCTACAAAAGATTTCAATTTCAAATACATGCTATTATTTTAAACTTTATATTCATTATATATATTGAACTAAATGTATTCCACAAAATATTAATGATTAATCTTTCAACATAATAAGAGGAAATTTTTCTTAAGCACCATATTCAGCATCAGCATATTAGAGTGATTTCTGTAGAATTATGTGACACTGAAGACTGGGGTAATGGCTGCTGAAAATGTAGCTTTACCATCATAGGAATAAATTACATTTTAAAACAAATTTAAAATAGAAAACTGTTATTTTTACATTGTAGTAGTTTTTCCTCAATATTACTGTTTTTACTGTATTTAAAAAAAAATATATATGCAGCTTTGGTGTGCATAATATACTTCTTTCAAATATAAAATAATAATAATAATAATAATAACAATAAAAAAAACTATTAAAACAAAAATCTCACCAGACTCCTCATCCCAAACTTTTGCAATATACTGTCAACACATAACAAATACATAATTATTATTATTATAAACAAAGACATACCCTCTATAAGCTTGGGCAGAAAATGGGCTGCTCCTTTAGTCTTTTTAACCCGATTTCCTTTCATGACCTCTCCATCCCGGTTAATGCCAATGTACCAGGCCCGGCCCGACTGTGTTTGACGGTACAAGATCGAGGAGTATGTCACATAATAGTTCTCAAACACACACTCCTTAAACTTGCACTCTGGCGTGAAATGTTCCTGTAACAGAGATACACACAAATACACAGACAGTGAGTTAACCAGAATAACAGACTGCAAGCGCTGACTGTTATTGCATGTTTATATGTAGCCTGTACACTGAGTTCAGCATGCATGGGACGGGAGGAAAATGGGCCTCAGATTTCACTTTCAGTAGTAGTGTATACTGAAGAACAGTAAATGAAGAAAGTGAAATCCTTTTACACTACACTTTCTTATGACATATTTATGGAACACATGTGTTCTGTTAAGTGTTGCAGTGTAATCTCTGCCACAAGCCCAAACATAGCCAAACTCCCTGCTTCTCTGAATCCCCGCTGGAGATAGCAGCCTGTCAGTAAGCAAACACCAACATCTCTCTTTCATTCTTTCTCTCTCTCCTCCCATCCCATCTGTCTCTCTCTCTTTCTCTCTCTTTCTACCAGCCTGTCATTTCGTAACCTTGTCAGGGAACAAACCAATTTCCAGGATTGATTGGGATCCTTGGTGTGACTGGTGAGCAGAGTAGCTGAATAAGGGGGTTACTCCTCTTCCCCTCTCTCTTGCTCTATAATGTATTTGTTTTGAAACACTCCCCTCTGTCACCAAAGGAAAATTAAGCCTTCTTCATAAAACAGATTCATAATTTACCTGGTTTAATTGCATATTATTTGCAGTTATTTAATACTATGAATAAAATTCATTAATATAATAATGAATAATATTTCTTTTTGCATTTATGGGAAGATAAAAATAATTTGTAACGGACATTTTTTTCGGTGTCCGTGAAATGGACATTAAACACCTTTTAATGGTAAAGAGCTCAGTTAAAATTAAGTCTTCTTCATAAAACAGAATCATTTTCACAACTTACCAGGTATAATTTGCAAAAATTTAATCGTTGTCATTTACACGTTTGATCTTCCTGATGCTTTTGATATTTTCTCCTGTCTTAAAGCGTGCTATGAAATAAAAGCATCTCATGAATAATAATCATTTTATCTAAGATCATCTACGGTGTAGCCTAATCAGGTGGCATTAAACCATAAAAATAGCTATTTCTTATTCAACATGAAGGGAAATCTGTTCTCCATAAAGGAGAAGAGGGATTAGGTTGACCTCTAGCAGTTTATTCCACCTCTGCTGTGTTTTTGGTTCCCATCCTGCAGTGCTCTGAACCTCCAGCAGGTGTCAGAGCAGCACACACGGCTCAGTGAGTGCACCGATAACTTAGTGTCTTCATTCCTCATTGCTTCACTGCTCAGCCACTTTCTTTCACTGGCTTAAAAAAACACAAGTTTTACACATCATAGCACAGTCTTTTTTCCTCTCTCCCCTGCCTTTTTAATCTAGGATTGTGCGATTTAGGGAAATCTGATTATTACAGAAGGATTTTTGACATGTTATGTTGCATGAAGTTAAAGAAGATGCTGGATGCTTGAGAGTGTGCTGAATCCTCTGAATCCCCTAGCAATCAGGAGGGAGGACTGGCATTTTGACAGGAGGGCTGCCTCATTAGCCTCTCAGACAAGCACAACATTTCCACTAACATTTAAAGGGATAGTTTGCTCACAAATATGTATCTCGTCATTATTTACTTAGTCATATTATTCCAAATCTGCACACATTTGCTTTTCAGTGGAACACAAAGTATGCTTTTTTCAGACTTTGAAAATAGTATGGACTGCTCTTTTTGTTGTCCCTTAAGGAGTGTAACAGATGAGAACATGAACTATAGTTGAACAGAAACAATCTACATCAAGATACTTACAAAATCCTGCTTTTGTGTTTATAACACTGTAAAAAAAATTCTGTAGTTTTTACAAAATAATTTTGGCAGCTGTGGTTGCCAGAATAATTTTGTAAAAAATACAGAAAAACTGTAAACACATTTACGGCCAAAAACTGTAAATTGTACAGTATAAAACTGTAATTTACAAACAAGAAAATTTGAATGTAAACCAGTAAATTCAACAATACCAGCAGTAACACCTTTTATTTGACAGCACTAAAAATAAAGCAAGCAGCCGTGTTTTCTTCCTTAAACCAGACTTGAGACACTTTACGAAACTTCCTCAAGCACAGGTCTGAGAACAGCCCTGCACACTGCTGTTATCACGGAGGCCATTACAAGACTGACAACAGACTGACCCCAGGTCAGCACGAGAGGTGGGTTTCCTTGGCAGAACACCTGCTCGTCCCTGCACTGCTGACCCTACAACAGCTGTAGCGGCGCACTCGTCCTCTGCCTCTCTCCTTGGCTAGACCCAGCTGAGCGTTTGGGGAATTTCCAAGACAAAATAACACAACAAGCCCCTTCAAGACAGACTCCTTTGCTCTTTTCTCCTTTAGCACATTATTGGCGGTCGCTTACTCAAAGGCATTAAAGGGACAGTTCACCCAATAATGACAATTTGCTGAAAAGTGACACCCTCAGGCCATCAAAGATGTAGATGAGTTTGTTTCTTCATTGGAGAAATTTAGCATTACATCTGTACTGAATGGGTGCTGTCAGACGTTTTTAACTTGCCGTTGCTTCTGGCCATAATTTGAGTCTATAATCCATAATAACACTTCCTCCAGTGAAAAAGTCCATCCTCTGTTGTCCTCTCACATCAAAATGCACCTATATATTTGTTTAGAACTGTTTTTGCTTGTAAACTGTGCATATTTCTCTCCTGATTCAAATGAGACGACTTTTACACTGGAGAAAGCAATATCATGGACATCTGGAAGGAACGGTTTGAAGTTAACATTTTAATAATGGATTTGTTTATTACAAACAAGCAGCTTTTCACTTTACAAGATGTGAATTGATGGACTGGAGTCATGTGGATTACTTGTAGATTATTGTGATGCTTTTATCAGCTGTTTGGACTCTTATTCTGACGGCACCCATTCACTGCAGAGCATCCATTGGTGAGCAAGTGATGTAATGCTAAATTTCTCCAGATCTGTTCTGATGAAAAGACAAACTCATCTACATCTAGAATGGCCTGAGAGTAAATTTTCAGCAAATGTTCATTTTTGGGTGAACTATTCCTTTAAGTTCTTTGACTTGAAGAAGAGGAAAAGACTGCTGACTCATTGAAAACCAATCAAGTCCATTTTAAACAGTGAGGACAAGGTCACAAGTGTGTGTGTGTGAGGAGACAGACAGAGTGCAGGTGTGTACTAAAAGGAAAAGAAAAAGAAAAGGAAGTGTGTGTGTGTGTGTACATGTTCGTGTGGACTAGGTGGTCTAAGGTCAGCTAGAATAATTCGGGATCAGCAGTTAGACTAATTATTTCATCAGTGTGGGTGTGTGGGGACCTGGGGCTCGGATCAAGGAGTGTGAGTGTCAACGCCACGGTGCTGAGGGCCAGGAGCAGAAGCACCCTCTACTTGAAATGAGTTATAATCCTGCCAGAACTACAGGGCACAGCAAAACACACACCACACATACACACATACATTTCCTGACATGTGCTCCCTCGAGTCTGCAGCTCATCCACTCCAAGTCTTTGGCTTATTACTGGTGTCCAGTCATGCTTACCGAAACAATTTCCAACTGTGTGCATGTGATGCAGGAGACGATGCATCAAAGATCCACACAATTATACAGTAGTCAACATTATTATCATTATACAGAGCTTGTCAGAACAGTGTGTACGTAACAATGCCAACACACTGTGGAAACTGGAACCATTAATTAAGATTATGTATGTACAGCTTATTTGAATTCAGCATAACTTGGTGCTGATTTAAAACATTTTACACATTGAATGGATAGTTCACCCAAAAATCAAATGTCCAAACCTGTATGACTTTTTCTCCCCCCCCTCTGTGGAACGTAACAGAAGATATTTTGAGAAATGTCTCAGTGTGGTTTGAATGGTCTGAGAATGGTTTATTATGTGCAGAGAAAGGAAGTCATACAGATTTGGAATGACATGAGGGTAAGAGTAAATGATGACAGAATTTTCCTTTTTGGCTAAACTATTCCTTTAAGAAATACATTGTGTTTTTGTGAAGAGTCAGCTGAATGGTGTACTTTCACATGGGATGAAGACTGTTTTCATAATAGCTTAATATTATGGTGTTGGTTAACCTCCCTCAATGTATTTCACCTTGTTGAAATGACCACACTAGTAGCGTAGTGTAGTTTGGTGATGTGAACACTGAAAATTAGACAACGGAACACACTTATTATCATGTTTTACAAGTGGAGACAATGGAAGAACCAGTGCCTATATGTCCCTGTTCTGAAGACAGAAGACAGAAAGACAAACAAACACAAAATCCAAACGTACTGGTACGGCAAACAAGCTTGAAATACTTGATGAAAAGAATTGAAGAAAATTCTGAGTAGTGATGCCTAAGTTGCCTAAGATAGGACAGGAATGAACTATTGTGTAGACTACTCTCTAAAACTCACTATAATCTGTGAAATTTATATAAAACCCCACAACAACACTGTACAGAGGGTATAGAAAAGAATCATCCCCCTTTAAAATAATCACATTTTGTTGCTTTGCAGCCTTAAATGAAGACAGACACAGTTTTTGTTTCATCCAGCTGTGTTTACTCAGTGCAACTTATAAAATCCAAGTGAAAGATATAACACCAACATGTCATAAAAAAATAAAAAATCCAGAATCAGTGTTGGAAAAGAGATCATCCCCTTGTGTCAGTATTTTGTGAAAGTGACGTGACGTGTGGTGTCCCATACTCGGAATTTGTGCTCTGCATTTAACCCATCAACGTGCACACACACATAGTGAACACACACACCGTGAACACCCCCCCGAAGCAGTGGGCAGCCAATGCTGCGGCGCCTGGGGAGCAGTTGGGGGTTTGGTGCCTTGCTCAAGGGTCTCACCTCAGTCGTGGTATTGAGGGTGGAGAGAGCGCTGGTTATTCACTCCCCTCATCTACAATCCCTGCCGGACATGAGACTCTCTATCCATTAGGCCACGACTGCCCCTTTTGTTGCTTTAATTACAGCCTTTAGTCTGTTTGGATATGTCTCTACTAACTTTGCACATCTCGACTTTGCAATATTTGCCCACTCTTCTTTGCAGAACTGCTCAAGTTCAGTTAAATTTGATGGTGACTGGTTGTGAACTGCAGTCTTCAAGTCATTCCACAGATTTTCAAAGGGGTTTAAAGGGATAGTTCACCCAAAAATTTAAATTCTGTCATTAAACTCTGTCATTCTGTCATTAATTACTCACCCTCATGTCATCCGAACCACACGGACACGCTGACACAGAACAACATACGCTGTTTGCGTTCAGTGGATACTCTCCAAAATGGCTCTAGGGTGACGCGGAGGAGACGAATTGTTGAATAAAGTCGTTATTTTTTTTCTTTTGCGCACAAAATGTATTGCTATAGTGCTACGTTTCTGGACGTTGATCGTGGTAGTACCCTTGCTGTCTATGGGAGGGTCAGATAGCTGTCAGAATGCATCAAAAAATATCTTAATTTGTGTTCTGAAGATGAACAGAGGTCCTATGGGTTTGGAACAACATGAGGGTGAGTAATTAATGACAGAATTTTCATTTTTGGGTGAACTACCATACAAGCCACATTTGTGGAGAATTTGTGATATTGTTGTCACATGCACACAATGACCACTTTTTGTAATAAATTCCTGCAACTGCTTCAGAGTTGCTGTAGGCCTCTTGTTAGCCTCTCTGACCAGTTTCCTCCTGGCTCTTTCATCCCAGTTTGGAGCGCCGTCCTGATCCAGGGAGGGTCTGTGTTGTACCAAACACAAAAATAAACTTTACTGTGCTTCTAGGCATTGATAAAGCCTTTGATTTTTTTTTGCATCCATCTCTTTACTTGTGCCTGTCCACAACTTTATCCTGGAGATCTTTTGACAGTGCCTTGCCACTCATAGTTGATTGTTTGCTTCAGTTGCACTACAAAAAAAATTATCAATTTTCTACCCCTGAGCCTAAAAACATAAAATCAAGCCAAATTCTCGTTTTTTTGTTTTTGTTTTTTCGTTTAAAAAAACAAACAAAAAAACAAAACAAAACATCATTAAATCGAAAAATGAATGAACGCAACGTACACGGACCAAAAGGAGAAAAAGATAAGGATCTGCAAGGAAGATGGGAAGGGAAAAAGAAAGAGAAAGGGAAAACAGAAAAGGATGGTAAAGGGGAATAAGAAGGGGAAGAGGAAGATAATGAGGAAGGAAAGAAAGGGTGAGGAAAATAATGTATGGCTTAAATGTGTAAAATGTCATGGCCACCATATTAAATGGCTTAAACCTTCCTTCTAAGTACCTTTTAAAACTTTGTCATGAAAAAGCTGGTCAGTTCAACAAAATCTGCCCCAATTCTGTCAGGTCACCTCTATCAGTGCAAATATGCATCTCTCTCTGTGTGTGTGTGTGTGTGTGTGTGCTGTTTTATTTCTACCTTCTCTTTCTCTCTTTTTGTGTTCCTAGCCCATGAGGGCTTCCACTGAGTGTTGAGTTTAAAAAATGGGTCAATTTATAGAGACAAAGCACTATTTTTATCAGAAAGCAATTTCTAGTGGTCCCCTACAGGTAACACAGCACACAGCAATGACACAGAGTTTTTCAAACACCTTAACCTTTACATACAGCTCTCACCAGATCTAACCTCAGACAGGAAAGAACGATGAGAGCATGAAAGAAAGGTAAACAGGGCATCAGTGGACAATGACGGAACAAATATGAGAGAAAGGCAGAAAAAGAGACAATGAATGATCGAGATAAATGCTAAAAGAAATAATGAAATTGAATGATGAACGCAGCCCCATGGGTTGTGCTCTGCATGCCTTCTCTTGTCAATCCATCTCTCTCTATATTCCTTCCTACGGATGACAGATCCCTTTGTTCCCGCTGTGAGACACCCTGCTGGCCTGCACGTACTCCTCCAACCCCATCTCTCCATCTCTCATGAACCATTTAGCTTCTTCATATTCCTCTTAAACGTCACCGTTCTGTCAGATGAGGGAGATGATAGCCAGATTACTACAGTATATCATCATGGTTCACCAAAAAACAAGCTCACGAGACAGCTGAGCAGAGGATCATGGGAAAGATCTCTGAGGGGCACATTAATGAGACAGTTTCAACACATCTAAACAGGTAAGGTTAGAGATTTCATTTTGAGGCTTCATCAGCGGGGTTGAAAAGCCAGGAGCCATTCGTGCACATAGCGCCATGTGCCAAAAATCATAAGCGTGAACACACTATCCCAGAGATCCTCAACGGCTCAAAACTGTTCAGTCCATTCTCATTTGAATAAGGTGACCAGATTTCTGAAAAGAAAACCGGGGACATTTCCTGGTTCTGTGGTCAAAATATCACTGAAATCTAACTTGCGATTATCCACGAATTAAAAAACGGGGACAACATGTTTTTTGTTTAGTTTAGTTTTTTTTATTGTTGTAGGTTCCATATATTAATATCATAACTGACAGGCCTAATTACAGTGATGTTTGAGGATCAAACTTACCCTATTTTTTTTTAAAAATACAATTAACCAAAAATCACACTATGAAAAATAGTAGGCTAAGTAACTATTGCAAATAGCAAACATATCAAAACACTATAACAAAATTATGGCTTTACAAAAACACAAAAAATTAAACAATAAATACCAGAACATATGATAAATAAAATTGTATTTAACAAATATGTTATTTTCTAACTGTATTTAACATTTTCACAACTGTGAGTGCAATAATTAGGCCTACAACTTTTCAAATTTTATGTTTATGCTTTTGGAAATGGATCTTTTCTATCCCTAATCAGGCTTATTATTTTGCATTTTAAGCTAATTTTGACCATAAATTATGTGCTTTCTGCAAATGTAATTGTGCAAGTGTAATCGATTTTTTTTTTTAATCATACCGTTTGTGACAGCGAAAGTTTCAGGAATGTTTAATATTGTGTGCAAAACAATCACGTAACCTTATCATGCCTTGTTATACAGTGCACACAAACAGTATCACTTTGTTTTAACATGTACAGTGGGTACGGAAAGTATTCAGACCCCCTTAAATTTTTCACTCTTTGTTATATTGCAGCCATTTGCTAAAATCATTTAAGTTAATTTTTTTTCCTCATTAATGTACACACAGCACCCCATATTGACAGAAAAACACAGAATTGTTGACATTTTTGCAGATTTATTAAAAAAGAAAAACTGAAATATCTAGCGCTCTGCTGCTCTAATGCAAGCTAATTATGGCTACAGTAGCAGCAAGCGACCAAGTAATTAGCTCACAGCGCCCTCTGCTGGTGAAATAACCACAATCATACGATTGCCAGCTGGCTAAATTGGTCAAGTATGGGAAAATGGCACGTATGGTCACCCTAGTCAAGTAGATATAACTGCAGTTATACCCTTCTCAAATTGGTCGGGCATTTACAGTGTAGCCTATTTGCAGGTTGCTTTGAATGTGCTGTAAAACGGGGACATTTCCGGGGACAGATCCAGGCCGGGACAGGACACAAAAAACCGGGACTGTCCCCAGAAAACGGGGACGTCTGGTCACCCTACATTTGAATCATCTATTTTCCGTGTCCACTTTTCTTTTCTACACACTCGCCATGTTTTTGCTGTCACATTGTATCTACACTGGACGCGACAAAGCATTGCAAATCATTTGAACGTTGTGTCCGTAGGCCTCCGTTAACGGTGACACGAGTCCCCATGAGTCGGTGTGTATTCAGGATTAAGTCCCCACTGGGATAGAAACACACACACACACACACACTTGCTCTAGTGCAAAATAAGGTTACACTCACTCACTTCAGTGTCTACAAGACTCCACCTAGCTCATTCATTTACCATTTACTGGTGTGTGATGGAGAAAAAAAGAGATCTGTCAAACCATACAGATATCAAAGCCTTCAAAACTCACTTTCAAAGCATTAGTTCAGGCAAAAGAAAGTTGTTACCATTAAAGGGTTAGTTCACCCAAAAATGAAAATGTTTTACTCATCCTCGAAGCATCCTAGGTGTATATGACTTACTTCTTTCAGACGAATAAATGCGGACAGAGAACAAAACAAAACGCTGGTCACGAATTAGAAGTACAAACCGAGGATTTGTAAAGAAAAATGTCGGAGGATTTCGATATAAACCAAGAGGAGACTGGTTTTCCTTTGCTAAAGTAAGGAAACTTTGCCTCCTTTGCTCCTATAAACAAACTCGCGAGACTAGCATATCTCAGAGGCACGCATGCTGCGCATACGTCCTGCGTCATCCGCCGGAACCGCCGCCGCCGTCATCCGCCACGTATGACAGATACCAGAAGTGAGAGAAAAATGTTTATTACGTTTGAAAAATTGATATTTTTCTTAGAAAAACTCATGGATTCACTACAGGAGGCCTTTATTCACCCCCCGGAGCCGTGTGAGGCACGTTTTATTATGGATGCGCACACTTTATTTGACGACTTGTGGACTGTTCAACTGCAACACCCGCTGACTGCAATGATAGAGCTTGGAATAGCCAGGACAATTTTTAATATAACTCCGACTGGATTCGTCTGAAAGAAGAAAGTCATATACACCTAGAATGCTTCGAGGGTGAGTAAAAAACAGGCTAATTTTCATTTTTGGGTGAACTAACCCTTTAACTCGACTTCTAAACATATAAGATTTTCCCCCCATAAAGTCATATAGATTTGGAACAACAGGAGTAAATAAGGACAGAATTTACTTTATTAGGTGAACTAGCCTTTTAAACAATCACTAGCACATTTAATTTTTAAAAACAGAATCCTCAAATGAACAGCCAGCAGATTTGAACTAGGTACAAAATATTACTTGTTGGTAATTATAGTTTGCATTGACTGTGTAGTACTGTGGGTAATGTGGGTATAGTCTTAAAGTTAAAATGTTGGAGATTTGTCACCAAATCTGAATTCTTGAAGTGATTTTAAAGACTAACCGTGTCTCCAAATATGTTTACTTCCCTACTATATAGTAGGTTAAAAAGTACATGAAGCAAGTAGAATTTGTAGTCTTCGTAAAACAATAGGCAAAAAGTACACACACAAACTACTACTTCCACCGAGATTCCGAAGTGTGCATGAGATGGACACCCATGTGGCCACAAGAGAGGAGTTGTGAAAGGTCACATGACAAAGCAAGATGGTGGATGTAGTATTGATTTCATTCATACTACACACATTCATTTTATATAGAACATACTTTTTTAACAGTCAGGAAGTTTGTTCCACATCAAATGAAGTGCCCACTCTGATAGTATGCAATTTCAGATGCACCTTGATTCAATCCAGGGAAAATAACTTGTTTAGCTTTGTGTATTCTTCTCATGGCACAGTATACAGCAAGGAATGAGTCATTCCTCACATAACATTTCAAAAGTCAACAATATGTGTTTTGGTTCTATTGTGCTGTCCATGCAATGTAATAATTCATTCATTTTAAGAGCATGTTATGGGGGCACAGTACACCATGTAGGCCTATACACCTCTCTTAGACTCATCACCTTACTTTAAAGAGTGTTATGATCTACTTTAAAGATGAAAGAAATACTCTTTTCTACTACAGATAAGAGAGAATGGATCAGAGGATAGAGAGAGAAGAGAGAAGAAAGGTGCCTCTACACTGCAAAGCAATGCATCTCTTAGCAGAAGAATGTCTTACAAAAGTTTAACTGGTAGAGAGAAATAGGCCAGACTAATGGAGTGTGTCACAGAGAACTGAGGCCAACAGTACTCACACTCACTGTCTGAGGACAAACGCACAACAGTTAACTTCATTAGTAGCACCTGATACATAATTAAAGAACATGAAATAATCTGTAAGGTTTTCACGAGTATATAATACAGTGGAGTCCCAATCTCTGAGACCTCATTAAAATCTGAGATTCAAAATCCTCTGAAGTTTGTAAAGGGACATTATAAAATAAAATGAATAAGAAATATTTACTCATCTAATATTTAAGGCTATTTTCAGGTCACTATTCAAATAAAATAATATTTATAATTTTTATATACACTACCAGGGAAAAGTGGAATACATCAGTTTTTTAAATTGTTTTTATGCCTACCAAGGCTGCATTTATTTAATCATACATAGAGCATAAACAGTAATAGTGTGAAATATTATTACAATTTAAAATAACTGTTGTCTATTTTAATATATTTTAAAATGTAATTTATTCCTGAGATGGTAAAGCTGAATTTTCAGCAGCCATTACTCCAGTCCTCAGTGTCACATGATCCTTCAAATTTTGAATGTGCTTATCAGTATTTTGTTGAAATAGAAACCTTTCATAACATTATAAATGTCTTTACTGTCACTGTTGATCAGTATAATGCATCCTTGCTGAATAAAAGTATACATTTTTTTGGAAAAAATAAGAAATGTTTTTTTAAGCAACAAATCAGCATATTAATGATTTCTGAAGGATTATGTGATATAATGCATCCTTGCTGAATAAAAGTATACATTTTTTCTTCTTTTTTGGAAAAAATAAGAAATGTTTTTTTAAGCAACAAATCAGCATATTAATGATTTCTGAAGGATTATGTGATACTGAAGACTGAAGTAATGGCTGCTGAAAACATGAAACTGAAACTATGCCATCACAGGAATAAATTACATTTTAAAATATTTTCAAATAGAATTTTGCAATAATAATAATATTTTTGTACTGCATTTTTGATCAAATTAATGCAGCCTTGGTAAGCATAAGAGACTTTAAATAACATAAAAAAATCAGGAATTATTCCAAAATTTTGATTGATAGTTTATAATAAATAAAAAATACATTTGAGAAAATGTAATACTGCTGTTCATTTAATTCTACGTCATTAAAAAGAAAACAAACCAAATACTAAGACATCCTAATAATTTTTTTTTATTTAATATGTTTCAATTAAATAGTATTAATTTAGAAAAACTAAAAGCTTTTTCACTAGTGGTCTTAGACATTTGGCTTCAACTGTATGTCGCTGACATCTTTAACATGCAAACCAAATACTAAGACATCCTAAAAATTTTTTTTAATTTAGTTTAATTTTTAGTTTCAATTAAATAGTATTAATTTAGAAAAACTAAAAGCTTTTTCACTAGTGGTCTTAGACATTTGGCTTCAACTGTATGTCGCTGACATCTTTAACATGATATGATATGTTACGACAGGTCTGGAAAGGTTTGTATTGATGAGTATGACTTACTGATGTGTAGAGGAAGCCCTCGCTATTCATGCCTATGTAGAGTCCTGTCTTGGTGCTTTGGATGGCGACTATTCTCAGACCCACAGGAATCAAGTTGAACAGCACTGCAATTCAGAGAGAGAGAGAGAGAGAGAGAGAGAAAGAGAGATTTTAAACATCAGCGTGGACAGTCTGAAATTTCGCTCTATATGAAATAAATGATGAACGATTCTCAATATTTCTTTTTTTTCAGCATGTTATGAAGGATGAGAATTTCTCTCCAGTGCACCCAAGGTGACACCCCCCCCAAAAAACTGACAGTTTCAGCAGAAACCTCCTGAAATTACAGACCCCAGTGAAATGAGCTTTCAGATTCGGTGAGGCACATTAAAGAGAAACAGAGAAATCTCCTTGCACCTCACTCTTTGTTCTGCCATCACTCTGCCAGCCATAGCCAACAGGATTTCCAGTGTTTCCAAAACTGGGATGTTAGCTTGAAGCGTGTGCATTCTGTGGGACACCGGGGCGGTTGCGCGTGCTCATTCATAAGCCTTTTGCGCTGCAGATGAGAGTGTGTCTATTTTGGTGTGGAGTGTTGACCGACGGGACTGTTGGTGAAAAACGTCTTGAGCGACATGTTGACTTTAGCAGTATTGACAAATGGCCTGTGGCAATGTATCTCCACGGGAGCGATGCAGATTTGAGTAGCACCCTCCTAGTTTTGTGACAACCACGGGCATGACAATACAGACTTCATCTGAACCCAAAACCTTATAGCCTTCAAGGAAATAAAGATCACTGGAGAGCAGATTAATGACTGCATCAGTAGTTAAAGATGAAGTATAGCATAGCTTCCACCAACTTCTTTTTTTATCCCCATAAATCAAAAGCAGTGTCTCAGAACAAGCCGTTCGCAGAATCTGAAAAATGTGACGTCACATTTTACAGGCCCCACCCACGAGTCTTGATGGACACTGCCCTATTAGCAGAGACCCCGCCCTGAGTGAGCCGCACACAATCTGCCATATTTATCTTCACTCTAGTGCATTTAAAAGCAGCATTCAAGTAAGAAATGTCTTCATATTAAAGCTACAGAAGTTATTCAGTCAAGAGCAGTGAGTGATTTTCTGTTTTTATTTTATTGTTTCGGTGTCACTTAATACACAGATCTAATATAAACATGTAATTTCTTTCCCGGCTGTTTATGTAACTAATGTGTGTTTTTGACATATCCTTGTGTGTATTTGACAGTTTAAGCACACTAAGACACGAAAGAGTACTCACATGTCGTGAGACAGCTGCTTTCTGTGCACATGCTTTGGATGTGTGAAGCACTTTAAACTGATATTGTTTTAAAAAACATGCAAATACGTTTTCAGTGCAATAGACATGACAATCAAAACCAAACAGATGTTTTGTTTTAGCAGAGTATCCGAGGCACAAACTGTAAAGGCACAGCCCTATTCTGGAAAAGAGGTGGGGAACAGCAGCTCATTTGCATTTAAAGATACATGCATGAAAACATGGGCATTTTCAAAATGGTATAATGCATTATCTGTGGGGCATTTTGAGATGAATCTTCACCTTAGGTCTGCCTCTGTCAAAGTCCATCTGTGCTAGGCATTATGGGATAAGGGTCAGGGCACAAAACTTGCCTGTCGTTCATCCCCTCTCTCTATTACGGAGAATCGTTTCTTTCTTTTTTTCAATATAGGCATATTCAGCACATTGTGTTAGAACAATGTCAACAGCTCTGACACCTCGCTGTCTGTTAAAGACCTTCAGAGTTTCTCCCGTTTCTTTTTTTCTTTCTCTTACTCCATTCTTCTCCCTCCCTCCTGGGTGGGTTGAAGGGAAGTCATTAAATGTTGGTATGACATTAGTAAAACTTTCTGAATGTTTTAAGTGTTCTTAAGGGGGCAGTGCTGAGGAAATGATATCTGCTGTATGTTTCATCTCTAGTCGACCATATCTGCCAGATGCTTCTAAAAAATGTCTATCACCAGATGGGCATTTACAGGATAAAACACAGTTGCATTACCTCACTAACAGGTTTGTCTTTTGCCTTTGTTTAAACTTTCTTTCAGCTATGATCTTTTTTTCTGTCTAGACACTGGCCTCACACCATCTTTTCATTCTCACTGCTGTCTTGTTCTCTTTGGTTAACCTTTTCTGTGTGCCAAAAAACAATGCCAGAATCTTGCTCTTTTAGAATCGTTCTCTCTTTTTCTCCCTCTGGCCATATACACACTGCAGATAAATACAGTTGTCACTTCTCTTCTGAGCGCTATATGCTAGTATATATAATATAAATACATTTGTATAGTATTTGTTCATTTATTTGATCAAAACAGTTAAAGCAGTAATATTGTAAAATATTATTACAATTTAAATATATTATTGTTTTTTTTATTTGTGATCTTACAGAAATGATTCTAACATGCTGATTTCATGCTCAAACATTTTTTATTATTATCAATATTTAAAACAGTTGTGCTGCTTAATATTTTTTGTGGAAACCGTGATCCTTTTTTTTTTAGGATTCCTTGATTAATAAAAAGTTCAAAAGAACAGCATTTATTTGAAATTGACATTTTTTGTAAGTCTCTTTACTATTACTATACTAATCAAAATAATGCATCCTTGCTGAATAAAGGTATTTCAAGCAAACAAACAAACAAACAAAAAAAGACCCAAAATTGTGTATATAAGTAGTACCAATCACACACTGCTTTCATCAAAAATGTATACATTTAGTTGCCATCCAGATTTCTTGTTCCCAAACATGACTATGGTCATCACTGGCTCAGAAAGACAACTGTATTTTATGGAAGTCTGTTTCCACTTCAGAGTAAATAAAAGTAATTGTGAGATAAAGTTGGAAATTAGAAATAAAGGTCAGAGTGCTGAGATATAAAGTCACAGTTACTAGAAATAAAGTTGCAATTATGATAAATCAAGTTGAAACTAGAAGATAAAAAGTCACATTGCGAGATATAAAGAAACCTTTTGAGACTAAAAAAATTTGCACTTGAAAAGTTGCAATTGCAAGTAATACAGTTGCACATGTAAGATTATCACGGTTGCCTTCTGGGACAAAACAAAGAGACGAGGATAAACTTAAAACAACAGTCTTTAATAAACAATCCAAAGGGATCACATTGCGAGATATAAAGAAACCTTTTGAGACTAAAAAAATTTGCACTTGAAAAGTTGCAATTGCAAGTACTACAGTTGCACATGTAAGATTATCACGGTTGCCTTCTGGGACAAAACAAAGAACGAGGAGACGAGGATAAACTTAAAACAACAGTCTTTAATAAACAATCCAAAGGGGTAACACAAGGCAAGGCGAGACTCACATGAAGCACAACATCGACATTTAATACCGGACAAAGGAAACACAGGGCTTATAAACACATGAAACGCAATCAGGGAGAACAGAAACAGGTGAGGAGTAATCAAGGATAATTCATAGAAACCAGCTGAAACAAATAAACAATCAGGACAGGAACTGGAAGGAGACCAAATAAGGGCATAAAGAAACAAGCGGCAGGAACAGAGGGAAAACAAAACAAAAACAGGCCATAAAGGTGACAAAGATATAGAGCAGTGTTTCTCAACCCTGGTCCTGGGCGCCCCCCAACACTGCACATTTTGTGTGTCTCCCTAATCAAACACACCTGATTCAACTCATTAGCTCATTAAAAGAAACTCCAGGACCTGAAATGGGTGTCAGATAAGGGAGACATACAAAATGTGCAGTGTTGGGGGGCGCTCAGGACCAGGGTTGAGAAACACTGATATAGAGTCACAATTCCCATTTTTATTTTATTCACATTGAAATGGAAACAGATTTCCATAGTATTCCACCCACACAAAGAACAATAATGTAGAGGAATCACTCCTATATTTAAATGGTGTTATTCCGCCCAACATTTTGCATTGTCTATGTGGCCTCTGAGACCAGGAGAAGGTGAGGCAAAAAAGTAGAAAAATGCTGTAATAAGGAATCAAATTTAGTTGCAAAGAAACCAACTCCACCTGACTCTCTCTCTCTTATCTTTTCAAGTGTAAGTACTTGGGTGAAATGCATGATCAGCTCAAGATGTTCACTGGCTGAAGGTGAGGAGAACACACACACACACACACAAACACACACCTCCCCCATTTTGCTCATTAAGACATTACATAATCAACCTGTGGTTCAAGTCAAGATGAAAATGAAAGGAGG
This sequence comes from Sinocyclocheilus rhinocerous, assembly GCF_001515625.1. Classification (NCBI taxonomy): domain Eukaryota; kingdom Metazoa; phylum Chordata; class Actinopteri; order Cypriniformes; family Cyprinidae; genus Sinocyclocheilus; species Sinocyclocheilus rhinocerous. The sequence continues at coordinate 1,187,402 of NW_015641020.1, forward strand.
AGTGCTAGTCCATCAGTCCGTACCCTTCCCTCCAAGGGGGCACACGCTCTGTGATGAAACACCTATCACTGCCATACCAGCTGTTCTTTTGGCTTTGCTGGGAATTGCCGGGACAAGCACTGTGCCATCTGGGGACCTGGTGCTAATCTGTGTAGAACTACAAAGTTTGCTTGAATAAATTCAAGAAAAAATTATGTTCCCTATCTTAAAGTAGATGAATTGGAGAACATGAACCCTTCACAGAGATTACTATCCTTGTTCACAAATACTGAGCATGTTTGCAGGAGCTTATGCATGCAAACTGAGTTTTTATTAAGGCTTTTAGGTTAGGCCTGGTTCTGAGGCCAATATAAAGATCAGAGAGGTGCATGATGGGAAGGCTATGTAGCATTGGGTAGCTCAAAACAAGTAAACATGAATTTTAAATCCATCAGCATAGCCAGCCACCAACTACAGTGTCTACTTTTTGTGATGTATCCTATAGAAAGCAAGAGAATTCAGCATCTAGGATTTTTCACAACGAAAGCCATAGCGTGTGTTAACACAGGTGTGAGTCACGAACTAGAGAGTTTCTCCATAGTGCTCTTGAGCTGGACTCTCTCATCACTTAGTAAACTGTTGCTTTACATGCTAACCGACCATGGAAGTTTCCAAAGTCATTCTATGGAATTTATCAGAATGGATCAGAGCATGAAAGTTGTTTGTCTGTTTAATGATGGAATTGTATACCATTATAACAGAGGGGTTCCATATATGAATTAGAGCATGTTAATTATTTATTCTGTGCTGATTTGGCAGTTTTTGGGACTAATCAGCATACGCAGCAGTGTGGTGCATAAAGAGCAGCTTCACCGAGACCCCCTCACTGCTAATGAGAGGACACACCTCTAACATCTGACCTCAGTCAAAGAGACAGATAGACAGAGAAAGAGAGAAAGAGAGAGATGGATGTGTGTAGCAGAGGTCTGTCAATGTTCTCTGCTCTTTCTTGATCCTGTTACACAGCAAATGTGAACACCCACACCAAAACAGAGGAATGAACATGCACTATGAAATATTAACTTAAAATAAGAAGCTTTAACATGGAATCTTTCAACAGCACAAAAGGTTTTTTTAGATTATTAAAATGTTCTTCACACTAAGAGAAAAAAAACTTTCTATTAAGAACTGTTTACTGGTTCTTTGGAGAACTCTAAATGGTTCTTCTATGCCATCACTGCTAAAATTTGTTTCCATTGTCTCCTGTCTGTTTACCTCACATTTTGATGCAACAACACAATGTTCAATAATGGCCTATACAATAAAAATATATGATATGGTACTAATATATTATGCTTTGAGGTAGGGCTGCACGATTATGACAAAAATCATAATTGTCGATTATTCCCTTGAAATTGTAATTGCGATTATTAATTACGATTATCACAATTTACATTGAATGATGTTTATACCATTGTTTGATGCAACTGCATGCTGTATTTTTATATGAAAATAAACAAGCTGAAAACACTCTAACTGAAAAACTTTTAGTGCTTTTCTATAGTATTCACCCTCAGATGTCAACTATACATCGGATTGGTTTCTTCTTTAAATTATAAAAAAAGTAAAAATATAAATGGTATTATAGTGTTATACTAAAACTAAAATTAAAACAATGGAAAAACTCTTAAGATAACACGTAGGAAAAAAAAGCATCTTAAGTACACAGAATAACATAAGTGGACTTTGAACGATTAATTGCCACTTGATTAATTGTGCAGCCCTACTTTGAGGAGATTCTGTCATCATTTACTCACACTCATGTTGTTCCAAACCCGTTTGACTTTCTTTCTTCTGTGGAACATGAAAGAAGATTCTGAAGAATGTTTCAGTGTTTTTTATTCATACAATGTAAATTGATGAGGTCAAATGTTAATTTGGACCCCAATGACTCAGTGGACCAAAAAATACTGAAACATTAATCAAAATATCTTCATTTGTGAGTGAACTATCTCTTTAAATCTGAGTTTGAAAGTCAGGGATGGTCTACCAAATAAACAAGTTCTAGCAATGGCTATGTTCATAATGTAGACAAATCCTGACCCACACTCAGCCTTTCTCCAGAACAGGTTCAGGCCTAATTTCAGGAAGCAAAGCAAACTGTACATCAGTTAACATAGCAATTTCACCTTTCTCTCACCTCAGTGCACAATCCGTATATAATAACCATAAAGTCTAGACAGCAACATCAAAATATCTTCATTTGTGAGTAAACTATCTCTTTAAATCTGAGTTTGAAAGGCAGGGATGGTCTACCAAATAAACAAGGTCTAGCAATGGCTATGTTCATAATGTAGACAAATCCTGACCCACACTCAGCCTTTCTCCAGAACAGGTTCAGGCCTAATTTCAGGAAGCAAAGCAAACTGTACATCAGTTAACATAGCAATTTCACCTTTCTCTCACCTCAGTGCACAATCCGTATATAATAACCATAAAGTCTAGACAGCAATCATACAGCTCTGCCACTTGCTTTCTTTTTCTTTCACCTTTTAATTAGCTCTATAAAAAAGTTATTTAACTTTCGCACTGTCTCCAACACAAACCACACAGCTGTTCCCAGATGGTTCCTCTCTGTCAAACCTACTACAGCGAACACACACTTACACAATATCTGACACACACCTCACCTGCACTGAATCAGCCGACAAGCCACCGTTAAATGACTGCTATGCAAGATTTATGGATAGAAACACTTACGAAAATCCTTTTATCGACTGACATAACAGTTTTGCCTCTGGAAGGATTTCAAGACATCTGCAGTAAAAAGTGGAAAAACCTTGAGGGATTTGACTGTTTTGTTTTGTTTATTATGTTCCCATATTAAAAAGACATTATGGGGCATCTGTTTGGCTGCGCTCAGAAATGCGTCTCACGAGGGCAACATGTAATTTATGAGAAGAGTGCTGCGTATTTTAGAAGAGCCCATACTGTACATTAGGACCCGAACATTAGGTACATTAGGAAATAAAAAGCTGAGTAGATGAGATCTCATTAATATATGAAATTATTATCTTCTGCAGCAATTAAATTAAACAAAGAGCAAACTGAGACCTTTTGCTGATGCCTCCCCACTTCACATGTTTTCTTATGAGAAAAAGAGCCGAGTCATCTCACATGTGCCTCTTCTGGGCTCTCAAAAATATCTTTAACTGTGCTCAGATTTTCCAAGATGCCAAAACTGCAAGCAAATGTCAGTGATGTTCCTGAATATAAAATAATTTTGAATTTAGACCTTCAATTCAAATTTGAAGGTACAAGGATGAATTTAAATAACTGAAATTCCAAGAAACATTTTTGTCAAGACAGTGTTGAATATTGGGTTAATAAAGCCTTTAAACGTTTTGAAAAAAGAATAGGCCATACGGACAGATAGAACAACAGAACGATAGATAGATTGCTAGATAGATAGAATGATAGAACAATAGATAGATAGAATGGTAGATAGAATGATAAATAGAATGACAGAACAATAGAACGATAGATAGATAGAACGATAGATGGATAGAATGATAGATGGATAGAATGATAGAATGATAGATGGATAGAACGATAGATAGATAGATAGATAGGTAGGTAGGTAGATAGATAGATAGATAGATAGATAGATAGATAGATAGTAATTTGTAATGTAACAAATGTAATTTGTGACCAATTCAATTCAAATTCACATTCATGAATTGAAGATGAACCAGAACAATCATACAACCAAATTGAAGATGAACCAGTTCAGTTCTAAACTTTGCCCAAGCCTGGTCTCCATTAGGTCTCTTGGGCTATGATAGAGCAACCTCGGAACAAAAACTTCTCCTAAACGTGCTGTGAAAAGGACATCGCACATATCTGGCTGATGTGGATGCTGCTTTACACTGCTGTGAGGAGGGCAAGGTATTATACTACACAGGAGCAGACACAGGCAGACAAGAGAGAGACCTGCCACACTTTGATGTTTGTTTGCCATTACAATCTGAGGGTTGCAATGTGATAGTGAGTTCAGGTAAGGTTAACAGGATTTTGTAAAGCTCTTAAAATGTGTTCAAAAAAGATTTGAGCACACGCACAGACGCACACACCCACATATCTACGAGCACACACTTACAGAAGGAGCTGTTTTCGTCCTTTGTACCGTCCAAGGTGCCATCGGGTAACATCTGCAGGTAGAAGCCATGCCGACAGTACAGACGTGTGACAATACCTTTCAGCTGAGGCTCTGAGAAAAAAAGAGAGAACATTTCATTAAACATGTATGCTAGAATAAGAAACATCTCAATGCATCTTGAAAGATACATGCTGGTGGTACAATAGAAAGTGGAGGTTATATCAGGATGACTGAATTAAGAAAGACAGAAACCAAAACACACACACACACACTAACAAGCACAAACCAGTTGATGTGTCTTTAATTTTACAGCTTATCTCAAAAGACACAGTGTCAGCCATAACAAACTCAAAAACAAGCATTCATGTTTACAAAGCACATTAGGAAGATGAGAAGTTGTTTCTGTCTGTACTGGACAATGGACTGTGGTGTAATAACAGGAACAAAACATTCAGGGATTCTCTGTCTTTCTTCTCAGAGTTTACAGCACCAACAAAACGGACTACACAAAAGAGTTCAGTGAACTGTTATAACATGATCTAAACTCATTCTAGAAAGAGATGCAAAACTGAACTTTGTAAACACTGACAAATAAGTCCACCCCAAAATGGCAGTCCTGTCATAGTTTACTCACCCTCATGTCATTCCAAACCTGTGATTTCTTTCTTCTGTGTAACACAAAAAAAGATACGTTGAAGAAAATCAGTTTAGGTTCCCATTGCCTTCCATTATATTTTTTGACCATACAAATGGAAGTCAAAATAACTTATTTTGTGTTCCACAGAAGATAGAAAGTCATGCATGTTTGGAAAGACGAGGAGTAAATGATGACAGAATTTTCAATTTTGTGTGAACTATCCCTTTAAATAATATGGTACAAAATATGGCAATCATTCAGTACCATGGTATACAGCATATTAAAGTACCACGGTCCCATCTGATACCACTGTACCATGGTACTTCTACAGCAATTTTTAAAGGGACATTTTGGGCTATCTGCTAAGAGAGGGCTCACCGCTCTGCTATAGAAGGGTTACTAAAAATTAAAAAGACCAAATAAAATATCTTCTGGCTTTATGGTTTTCTGAAGGAGAAGTGAGGTGATAGATGTTCAAATGAACTATAGCAGTCTGTTGGAGATCTGTGTAAAACCGCTTGGGACAGTGGTAATGGAAAAGGAAAATGAAGGCAATATTATGAGATGTCACTGTGCTAAAGCTTGTACATTAAAACCACATAACCAATGATCAAAACTGTGTAGGAAACTAACAGCTATGGATGTGCATACAGTTGTTTAATTTCTAATGGTAACTAAACTGGCATATATTTATAGAAATTATATTTTTAATATTATAAATAATATTAACATTAAAGTGCACTGTCTGAAAATCTGAAGTGAATAAAAGCAAAGCTATTTTAAATGTGTGTGCAAATGGTGTTTGTTATGTAACTACGTTCAACAAATCTTCTACAAAAATAACACACAGTGTATTTTAAGTGTAAACAGGCTGCTTTTTAAATATTAAGCAATCTCATTAAAAGCACAGATGACAGGTAAAGTGTCTATTGTTGCGGCAGCTGCTCAGAGAAGTCTAGATAGAGAAAAAATGTGAATAATATATAATAAATAATAATATATTAGAAAAATGCAAAAAAACAAAACAAAAAAAAAACACATGTATGAAAATAAGAAGTGTTTCCAAATCAGCATATTAGAATGATTTCTGAAGGATCGTGTGATGCTGAAGACTGGAGTAATGGCTGCTGAAAATCCAGCTTTGCTGTCACAGGGATAAATTACATTAAATAAATATTAATATAGAAACTGCTATTTTAAATTGTAATAATATGTCACATTATTACTGCAAACAAATGCAGCCTTATTGAGCGTTAAAAAAAAAAATCTTACTGACCCCAAACTTTTCAGCGTTAGTGCTTTTAGCAAACTCTTTTTCTTTTTGTCACTCTTTTTTCACAAACGTTCACTCTCTGTGCCTCTCCCATTTCCTCTCAGCACTCCCTCTATGTAAAACACTACAGAAATAGTTTGGACTTTCTCTCTGCAGGCCTCTATTTGCTATTGTCCATTGATCAGTTCTGAAGGTGAGGCCCTGAGGGACCAAACTACAGTTTTAACATTCAGCTACATGGCACAGTGTCTGGCTGCCACCGCCACAGTCCACAGACAAATCACCGCTCACAGAAGCCGGGAAAGAAATATGTGTGCGCTTTTGCATTAAAGGCTCCACACAAAGCAAAGAGGTGGCAAATAAAGATATTCACAGATTAAACCGGCATATTCTGCCGCGATAAGGCACATTTCCTTCATCTCCTCCGACTCGGGTTGATTCGGGTTGTGTAGGAAATTCCCCGCAGATCCGTCTTTGTCAGCTTCTTTAGTAGCGCTGCCGTGACACGCTTTGAAAGCCACACACAGAGCGGCACTGATACACAAGCCCTCTCTGTCTTCAGTTTGCACTGCATAACCATAAACCCCATCTCCCGGGACAGAGGGTGTGAAGGGCACTCCTGATGGGTGATATTGATGTGTGTTTGAGTGCGTCCGCTCAGGGATGCCAGTCTGCCAAGAGCCTAGGCTTCAACAAAAGTTACACAGACACATTGGCACACCGGCGACATCACCTGGTTAGAGATCTCCTTTCCCTTCTCTGTGCCTCACTATCTCTCCTATAAGCCCCGTCAGGGTGAGTTATGTGGTTTTGCATCTCTCTAAATAACACCATACATCAACCAATCAGCTGGAGATGGAGTTGTCGCCTTCCCGTGGGGGAGAGAAAAGTGAACGAGTGTTACAGAGGGAGAACAAGAGAGTGGGCAGAAGTTATGGCACAGTTATTTTATTGGAAGACATTCACGCGCTAAATAAAAGAGGAAGACTCTCATACTTCACGCAAAGCATCGATAAAGCTTTCAGGCACAACAGATCCTAACAAAAGTCTGGCTCCTCCACTGCCATATTTCATTCTGGGAAAGAAAGGGAGAGAGGAGGAGAGAAACGAAGAGAGACACAAACAAAAATAAGACTGCATTTATTATCCAGCATTTACGTGAGCACATTAAAGGGGTCATATCATAGATTTTGTCAAATCTTTTTTCTTGAAGTCCATTTACAATTTGTTTGTGCCAAAAACACACCGTTTTTGATTATCGTTTTCTTGCAGTTCTCTGACCGTTAGAAATAAAAAGTCAGTTTATTTTTGTGACAGTAAGAAGTGTCATTTCATCAATATTTACAGTTTCAGTTTGAGGTTAGTGAGATTTTTTTTTTTAAACAAATTAAAATTCAGTATTGATCAAAAGTTACAGCAAAGACATTGTTATAAAAGATTTCTATTTCAAATAAAAGCTGTTCTTTTGAAGTTTCTATTCATCTAAAAATGCTGAAAAAAGTTGCTGAAAAATGCTAAAAGTTTTTCAGAAAACTGTGAAAACTGTTTCCTCAAAAATATTACGCAGCACTTAAGCAACTATTTTCAACATTGATAAAAATAAGAAATGTGTCTTGAGCACCAAATCAGCATATGAGAATGATTTCTGAAGGATCATGTGACACTGAAGTCTAGAGTAATGGTTGCTGAAAATTCAGCTTTGCCATCACAGGAATAAATGACATTTTAAAATATATTCAAATAAAAAAATATTTTACAGTGCAACAATATTTCACAATATTACCATTTTTACTGTATTTCTAGCAAATAAATGCAGCTTCGGTGAGCATGAGACTTCTTTCAAAAACATTTTTAAAAATCTTAAGACCCCAAACTTTTGAATGGTAGTTATTGCACATTTCAATGATGGAAGCAAAAGAACTTTGTAAGAAATCCTATTAAGAGTTAAAAATGTCCACTGTACACTGTAAAAAGTAAAAATGTGCAATGCAGAACTACTAATAGATGAATAACTCAAAAGCTCAAAAGTCAAAAGCTATTTAAATGTACAGCAAATACGTAGTTTAAATTCAACAAAACAGTCCCACTCAACAAAACTAAAATCATGTAAATCAGATCATCTTATAAACATAATTCTGATTCTTCTCAACTGCCTCTTCATATTAAAAACCTGCAGACTACTTGTTTTGCGCAGAATTACAAAAACATACTTGTCAGGCACAATATTGTCTGTGCCAAGCTAACAGGAGTGGAAGCGTACAAATGCGTGCTTCATATTCAGAGGACGTATTGGGCTAAAGTGCATAAAATTACAGTGGACGCTCCCTGTGGCCTAATGTGACTGTGCGTAATGAAGGGGGGCGGGGCTGTGTTTTATCCAAGGCTGTCATGACAATGTTTAGCTGGACAATCAATCACTTACCATGGGAACAACTCTCACATTTCTCACCAAACAACTGACCCAAACTCAGATCCATCCATACATCCATACATCATTAGATCATTGTATAATTCTATCCATCCATACAAATCTATCTCTATCCCTACATCCACCCATTCATTCAGATCTATCTCCATCCATCCAACCATCCATCCATCCATCCATCAATTGTTAGATCATTGTATTATTCCATCGTCCTTTCTAATTTCTGTATCCACCCACATCCATCCATCCATATCTCTCTATCATCGTTAGATCATTGTATCGTTCTATCCATCCATTCAAATCTACCTCTATCATCCATCCATCCATCCATATCTCTCTATCATCGTTAGATCATTGTATCGTTCTATCCATCCATTCAAATCTACCTCTATCATCCATCCATCCATCCATCCATCCATATCTCTCTATCATCGTTAGATCATTGTATCGTTCTATCCATCCATTCAAATCTACCTCTATCATCCATATTTCCATCCATCCATCGTTAGATTTTATTGTTCATTCATTCTATCTATCAGTCTGTCTGTCAATGGATGTAAATGCAGGGAATGTCAAGAAAAACAGCCACATACATATACATAGAGGTCACAACAGACAGTAATGTGCAGTTTGGGATTAATTAAAGTTGGACTAATGGGCCTTTTTTCCTCTGTAAAGCTTAATGATTTGTGTCTAAACGAGCTGGGACATGTCTGAGGCCTGCCGATAGCGGGATGAGAGAATGCAGTGAAAGGGGAGAGATGGAGAAGAAAAGCAGCTGCCACCAGAGAACAAAGTGAGAATAACACAGTAAAGAGATGAGAGGAAAAGATAAGACATCACTGAGAAAGAAAGAAAGAAAGAAAGAAAGAAAGAAGATGAATGACACTGTAATGTTATAAGCAGGAAAGCAAATGTTACTTTTCAAGTAACATTTACTCTACAATTTAATTTTTAATGATTTGCCTCTGTCCACTATGCGATAGATTTAAAAAAATATGTGTGGGAAAACCGTGTCAGAGATTGTTGATATTCTGAGTTACATTCATTCATTATGCACTTCTGTATTTATATATACTGTATGCCTCTATTGCATTTTTAGCATCAAGAAAACTTCCCAAATTCCAAAAAATAATCTTACCCTTCCAATTCTTTGCTGTCAAATTCTAAACATTTCAGTTACACAGCCCACCAATCATGTTTGGTTATGCATCCAACTCCAGAAAAACCAACTAGTGACCAACAACACAGTAACTTGGTGACCTCCAGTGATAAAATCACTGCCAGTGTGAACAGGGCTTAACAAAACCAATCCAGGCACCTTTTCTTCTCTCTTTTGATTCATCCAGAGCTCGCTGAACATTCACCTCAGGACACAGCAACCCAGATACCTCCATCTGTCCTTGCACGACTTACGCTTTATACATTACTTTAGATGCTACAGAAGGTTTGCACACCAGCATCCCGCTGCTTGTGTAACTGCAATGGCTTTTTATGTATGTGTGTGTGGTCATGCTGGCACACAGCGTGACAGAAACAGATGATGTGATGATAGAGGGCTGGTCTGGTGTGAGTATTTGCGTCAGTGCCTTCTGACCCAAAGCTCTCTTTGCCTTACACACTCCCACCATGCATTAGTTAATGACCATTACCGCTGCATAGACACACATCTCACGTCCGAGACAGTCTGCTGTGTGTGCATCACTTTCCAGTTTTTCCTCTAATGCTAACATAAAACCCTTTCAAACCTCCTTCAGTTTTTTTGAGCTTGAATGCAACTTTCAAATAAAATGATTTGAATCTGAATAATTAATTTGCACAATTATTGTTGGTAAAAAGAAGTGTTTGTCTAAAATGCTTTGGCAGAAATCACACACTCACATGTCTAAAAATTCTTCAGCAGACCGTTTGTTTCTGTTGAGATTTACGTACCCTCATGTCTCTCAAATCTCACATGGCTATAAATAAAGTTTATCTCACACTACTGTTCAAATGTTTAGGGCCAGTAAGATTTTTTAATGTTTTTAAGGCTCTTATGCTCACCAAGGCTGAGCCCCACCTTTAACTGGCAACACGAAGGTGCCCTATCAGTCCTATAGGTACCCCTGGAACTCGAGGGGGACAAACCACCCCCCGGACCATGGTTTCTATCGAGGGGATCCCATCTGCCCTCAGATCTTGATTTTTTTCCCATGACACTCCGGAGGTCTGTGCACGCCACTGCATATATATATATGTATATGCCTATTTCACCCTTCAAATAAAAAGGTGCATGATGCCCCGGTGGGTGTCTTGTAAGGAGTCTTGCTCTATTCTGCCATGAGGTATTGTTCTATTGTTAATCTCCAAGACGCAGACACAGAACAACAGTTGTTCCTGACACTGCCATCCTGCTGTATTAACCTCACCCAAAGTGTCAGCAAATAGAGAGAGAGATGAAAAGAGAGGGAAGCAATTAGCCGCCTATTTCACCCTTCAAATAAAAAGGTGCATGATGCCCCGGTGGGTGTCTTGTAAGGAGTCTTGCTCTATTCTGCCATGAGGTATTGTTCTATTGTTAATCTCCAAGACGCAGACACAGAACAACAGTTGTTCCTGACACTGCCATCCTGCTGTATTAACCTCACCCAAAGTGTCAGCAAATAGAGAGAGAGATGAAAAGAGAGGGAAGCAATTAGCCTGTGAGAAGTGTGTGTGCATGTGTGTCCCTGTGTCTGCTTTCTTTCTCTTCCCAGGTCCACCAGCCTCTCTTCTTTCCTGCGCCCTGGCCTCTAGAAAGTGCTGAGCTGGCTCTTTCCCGCACTCTGTCCTTCTCCTCCCTTCTCGCCCATGTTCTTTTGCTCTCTCGCAGCCATTCCCACTCCCTCTCTCTCTCTCTCTCTCTCTCTCTCTCTCTCTCACTGGCGATGTCAGAAGTCATAAAAAGCAAGAAAACAGCTGGCCTGCGTATTTGTTCCTCCCTTCACTTTCATTTACTCAGTCCTTCATTCACATGCAACAATACTATTTCAGGTTGACTAACATGTCTTGGCCCTAATCTAGGGATAAACACTTACAAATGACAGTTTTAAGACTAGATTTTATATTTTCTGAATGTGTGTGCTTATACAACCATGGTAAAAGAGAGCACCTATCAATTCCCTCTTGCTACTTTTTAAGTTAAACAGAGATTATTTTTAATAAGCAGCAATATTTGAGGTATTCTTCACATAGTTTTCCTGAGCAAGAAGTGTGCATATGTGTTGTAGCTTTTAGAGTTTAGTTGTGCATAATGTTCCGCTCTAATGATTGTGTGTATGTATTAATTCTGACGTTCTAAATTAGAACTTGCTCACGACATGCTGGGCAGGCAGCCGGAGATGTCAGAACGTGACGACATCATCCGAAGCAGCCGGCATCAACATGGCGACAGGAGACCCAAAGTGTACCGGCCGCCCTCCTGCCACTTCACCTGCACTGGACAACCATCACTGTATAAGAACCTCATCACTTAGACTCAATCACAGCTCACAAACTTCAGGAATAGACACTACATACTACGACAATGGTGAGAATATATGCAGCACTTCATATAGTATGTACAAGAAAGTATGCCAGAATGGGGATATACAACAACACCAGTAAATAGCATGATCTACTGAAATGTACTGATCCTTAAACATTTAATTGCTTTACAATCAAATAAAATTCTATTTATTTAATTGGGAAGTAAAATTATGAGATTGAGTCTTGAATTTAAAGAAATATGAGGTCAGTGGAGAGGTTTTTGTCCTGTTTTCCAGTACAAATTTCAAAACATCCTTTAAAGAAATTATAATAAAATAAAAATAAATAAATAAATTTACTTAAAATAACATGACATTATATATTGTATAGACTACCATTCAAATAAGGTTTAGGGTCAGTACACTTACATTTTTTATATAAAATTTATATAAATATATATACAGTATATATATATATATATATATATATATTAATACTTTAATTCAGCAAAGATGCATTAACTTGATCAAAAGTGACAGTAAAGACTTTTAAATGACATTACATGAAATTAAATGACATTTTAAAATATATTAAAACAGAAAAGAGCTGTTTTATAAATTGTAATAATGTTTCACAATAGTACAATAATTTCACCGTTTTTATTGTATTTGTGATCAAATAAATCCAGCCTTGGTGAGCATAAGAGACTTCTTTCAAAAAAAACTCACCTATATATTTATGTGCAATGCATGCATGCATGTATGCGCAGACGTGTGTACAGTATATATGTAATTTGACCAATCTAATACTTTTCTTTTCCCAGAAAACTTTTTAATTGTATTGTACAGAATATATAAATTCACATTATTTTCTTAAGTAGCCTAAAGTAGCTTAAATAGCCTACAGTATATATATTTTTAAAGGACAGAAATGTGTATACTGAAAAACAAAACAAAAACCTCTCCCCTGACCTCTAATTTATTTACTGTCTCTTTCCCTTTCACTCTCCTTGTCCTCTTTCCCCTGAGGTCATCTGCTCATCTTGACCTTTTCCTTTCTCACTGTAGGTCAGTCTGTAATCATATCTTCTACACCATACACCCTCAGCCTAATCTCATAAATCAATACTCCTTAATTAATCTAATCTGTTCCTTATTCTTCTCTTTGGTCCAATTAGCAGTCTAAAAACATCACACCTTATCCCTCTTTTCACTCATTTGTTTAGCCGCAGTGAGTTCATTTATTGCAATTAAAGGGGTCATATGATGCGATTTAAATTTTTCCTTTCTCTTTGGAGTGTTACAAGCTCTTGGTGCATACAGACTTTAACATCAGAAACACAGCTGTGATATGATGTACTACAGGGCATTCAAACTCATGTGGGCTGAGGAGATCAAGTCATTGATATGACATACTACATCATTTAATACTAAAATAATTGTAATGCAGACTAAATGAGCAATTATGACAAGAAATTACTGAACATGCTGATGCAATAGAGGGAAATCAACAAACTGATATGCACACACACACACACACACACAAATATCTCTCTGAATACCATCAATCTTCAGGACAAGCTGCAATGCTATAGATGACATAATATATGTGTTTGTGTGATATGTGAGAAGGTAAGGACATCGTTGCATAATTGAATCACTCTTGATGAATCTGTTATCACACGAAGACATGATTCATGTTCAAAATTGTGATGCGTCTTCATTGCATTTATGTACACTACTTGTTCTCATTTAGACGTGATAAGAACATACCCTGCAGAGACTGCAGACACACACACACACACACACACTCACACGCATGCGGAGGCTTCCCCCTGTGACCACCAGCCTCTATCTCTCTTGCTCTCATTCACACTCTCCTCAAAGGTGATTCATTCATTGCTGCCACGTTTGCATTGATTCACTGCGGTAATGCGAAATCTGGGTTGCCAGGTATTCCATGCACAAATCTCTCCAGGCTACACAGGGGAAGGGCTTTCCTTAAGTGTATCCTTGAAGGGATCTGGAAACCCCCTTAGAAAATGTCTGGCAGCTTCGTAAAGCCTGGCTCCTGACTGTATGCAATGATAATGAGGCTTATCAATGAAATAATTACAGTCTTGGAATTCTGGACAAAACACAACTAATTGCCTGACTTTATCCCAGAGGATTTAGTTAGTGTGGGTAAAAAAAAGGTGCTTTTTCAGTAAAAGAAAAAAAGAGGGAGAAAGGTAGGTTTTCAATAATATTAACAGCATGCCCTTGTTCTCCAAGCTAATTTAAAGGTGAAGATTTTTTTATTTAGCTTTAGCTTGCAAAGTATTTTTCAGCTGGTATCATAGGAATAAACAGACCCTCTTGTCGTTCATCTCTGTTCCCCTAAAAACTGTTATTTGTTCACTGTAAATCCACCTCTTACCAGTCATTAAAATACATTCAAATGGGTTATATTAAGAATTATTCTTCTCTCTAATAAATATTCTGCACATATTGTGGTCACACAATTTTCTATAACTCTGAATGCTCCACAGTCCAGTGAAATCATAAAATAAAATGCAAACTAAGTTGCCACCATTAGTACCCAATATTATAATCCCTTAAATAAGAATTAAACAAACAGAAACTTTTTTTTTACATTGATAACTGTAATGACATGCAGTACAACTTTTAAAAGTGAAAGGAATGTGAAATTGTATAGATTAAGAAAATAAGTGGCCAGAGTGCAATATCGTTCAAACACTTGGAGTTAGTGCGATTTATTTATTTTATTTTATTTATTTTTTTACATTTATTTTATTTCATTTTATTTATTATTTAGCAAGGCTGCATTAAATTGATCTGTATTAAATTGAAGTGACAGTAAAGATGTTTATAATTTTACAAAAGATTTCTATTTCATTCTGAAGGATTGGATGTTGTGACACTGCAGACTGGAGTAATGGCTGAAAATTCATTGTTGCATAACAGGAATAATGTTAAAATAGAAAACAGTTATTTTAAATTGTAATAATGTTTCACAATATTAATTTTTACTGTATTTTTGAATGTATACAGTATATGAAAATAATAATAACCATCTTTATTATTATTATTATTTCTTGCCATGTAAAATTATTATTTGTTTTGTTATAAGTGTAAACAACACTAAACTGTGTTAGACTTCTGCTTAAAATGAGGGGGGAAAGCCAAAGAAGTAATACAAACAAACCTAATTCAAGATATAATACAATAATACAATGAATTGTTCTTATCAATTTAAACAAATATTATTATCATATCAATTTAAACAAATATTATTTAAGTGTGTTTAAAAATCTAAAAAATGTAAGAGACAACCTTTCTCTCCCTCGTCACCATTTATTCAACCCAAAGCTTCATTCTTTCATTTTTCCACTTGGTTGTCAACGCCAAAATTATCGCCCTACACAGAGCAGTGATACACCATGCTAACCCCTCCATAAGCACACACAAATACATCTTCCACTTCCTCCCTCGACTGCCATTTAACATTTATATGGCAAATCAAAGCTTAAGAACCTATTAGGAACAATAGCAGTGTGACCTGCAGTAAAAAAAAAAAAAAAGTTGTTTATATTTCAGGTGCTGTGTTTACCATACAGCTAGTGACCTCGGAAAGAGCTAATGGTGAATGAGAGGACAAGCGGAGGCTGCGATGGGTTCCCATTCAAGGCTGACAAACTGTAAGCTATTCTGCTTTACTGTCTATTAACAGTTCAGCACAGTCTGAATATAAACAAGTATATGAATATGTATAAGTGTAAATCCAAATAATCATTGGTAAAGAGGATGACCACACTGTAAAAAAAAATCCAAAAATTTATGGTAAAAAAACGGCAGCTGTGGTTGCCGGAATTTTACCATAAAAAAATACGGTAGCAACGTTTTAGGTTTTACGGTTTTAACTTAAATTTACAGTTAAATACCATACTTTCATTAACTGATATAATGTTAATATACCAACCTATTGAAGTACTGAAATCTGTTTTGTACCTTTGTAATACACTGATAACCACCAAATGCAGGTGGTGATGAGAAAGTCACATGATGAACCAAAGCCCATCACAAGCAGCTTTTAAATAATAACATATATAGAAGGAGCACAGTCTCATTCACACAAACACTAAACACCATAATGGTTACACACATGAAACTGAAATAATGCAATAAACATTCATTTAATAACATTAGGTGTAACACACAACCCTAATATACAAAACGGATAAGAAAAAACTAAGAAGAAACATAGTTATTTCAACAAAAAACCGTCAAATTTGAAATGTAACTCTGTAATGTAATTTACGGTTATTCACTGTAAATTATACGGTCTTTTGCACTTCCAAAAACGGTATACTACCGTAAAATTAATGTCCAATACAGTTTTTCACCATATATAGTAGGGGAATTTACCGTTAACCATTTAACAGGTTTTTACTGTAGCATTTTTACAGTCTTTTACCGTTAAATTCACGGTCATTTTTTACAGTGCAGACTCACTGCATGTACATAAGAAGTACACCGATGCTGTTTAATGCTATTTATCAGTATTGGTCACACTATGGGGACCAATTCTCAATTATTCAATTAATTAACTATTAACTCTGACTTTTTCCTCAATAAACTCCTAAATTGCTGCTTATTAATAGTTAGTAAGGTAGTTGTTAAGTTTGGGTATGGCATAGGATTAAGGGATCTAAAATATGGTCATGCCAACTAAACCATTAATATGTGCTTTATAAGTAATAATAAACAGCCAAAATGCTTGTAATATGCATGCTATAATAAGCAACTAGTTAATAGTAAGAGCTGTTACTTCAGTATTTAATGATAGTGTTTCTCTAATAACATAATTATTCAGTCAGAATTAGATGGAACCGAAAATTGACATAAACCTCTGAAACAATATTGCTTACCACAACACTCCATAACTTCTCCAAGAAAAACTTTAAGATAAAACCAAACAGATTGAAAAAGGGTGAGTCGAGATTTTTATACTCCCACGCGTTAATTGGATTTGAACTGTTAGTGTAAGGCAAAAATGAAGGAAGCTATAATAGTGTTGGAGAATGTACTCTTGCATATTCATTTACGCAGAAAGCATATTAAATTGAAGCAGTGTTAGCAGATGACGAGTGCACACACACACACACACACACATACACACAATCAAATGGGCTCCTGGATGTTTCATTCATTAATAGATCCATTAAGAGTCTCTTAATTACACTTTGTACTCCCAGAGAGACACTTCTGTCCCGACCGCACCACGCCTCCCCCTCCCTTACCATCGTACTGCCCATCACTTTTTCTGCTGATGAGGGAGTCCCTGAAAGCACAGAGCGGCCCTGCCCATCCTCAGAAACATCGCAAGGGCCCCCACAATGCAATTAGATGAAATCCCAACCTCTGCAAATCAGTCTGTGACAGGAGTCTGAATTATAAGTGAATGTGTGTTGAGTCAGCGCAAACAGAACTCAGGGGGTCCACGCACACTTTCTCACTCCTCCATCAAACAAAATATGAAGATGGGAAAACAGACTAATGATGAGCGAGCATGGATAGATGAATTCTGGAGGAGGATTGAGAGAAATAGAGAGAGAGATTCAAGTGAATAGAGCTGCAATCGACTAGCTAACACCTCGAGACATTGAGATGAGATGATGGGAAGAATACAGGCAGGGACAGAGGATAAGCTGTGCAGTAGGAATCACAGAAAGTTAATGACCATGTTAACTTTTGGCAGAATGTGAATCAAAATGAGGATAAATTATTCAAGAGAGGGTTTGAAGAGAAAATAGCCATTAACACAGCCTTTTACAAACACAGGGACACACTTAAAAACTTACATCCATTGCACTCTCCCAACCATCTTCCCAAGAATTGACTACATACCATTCTCGCTCTGTATCCGTCTATCTCTGGAGAGGCTATGTCTGTCGACTTGAATCAAAATATCTACAAATCCGGTTTTAGCTTCTCAATAGACACACACATAAAAACACATATGTTTACTTGATTTACTTTACTGCTTTAAGTTAATTACAATTAAACTACATTTACTACTGTTCAAATGTTTAGGTTGGGTAAGATTTTGAATATTTTTTAAAAGTCTCTTATGCTGTTCAAGGCTGCACTTCTTTGATCAAAAATATGGTTAAGACAGTAATATTATAAAACCTTATTACAATTTAAAATAATTGTTGTCAATAGTAATATATTTTAAAATGCAATTTATTTCTGTGATGCAAATCTTAATTTTTTCAATCTTTCAGAATTGTTTTCATTTATTCCAGTCTTCAGTGTCACACGATCCTTCAGAAATTATTTTAATATGCTTATTTGGTGCTCAAGAAACATTTCGTATTATCATCAAAGTTGAAAACAGTTGTGCTACTTAATATTTTTTTGGAAACCGTAATAATTTTTTTTAGTATTCTTTGATTTCTTTCTTTCTTTCTTTCTTCCTTCCTTCCTTTTGTGAACTTCTTAGGCTGTTTTTGAGTAAAATGCATTGATATTGTCTGAAATTGTCAATGTTTCTTTTTATGCCCATGTGAAGCACACTGAGTGCAGCTCATGTATGAAAAGTGCTATGAAAGTGCTATTTTCTGTATGAAAATATATGCATAGCATTACAAAAGATAGATAGATAGATAGATAGATAGATATGGAATTTTTTTTATTAGAGAGAAAGCAGTCAGTTATCAGCTGTCCCGCTGAGTGCTCTCTTCAACACCTAAACAATAAAACTATGAAGAATGTACAATCATTCTTCTGTTAAATTCACTGAGGCAGGTAAAGTGATGTCACTTAAACGTTAAATGGATTCTAACATATCCAGTTAAAGCATAATAATGCTAAATGCATATAAACAGCCACCTATTCCTTCCAGAACAGCCTCCTTCACCATTTCTCTACATCGATGAGTGGGGGGGGGATGCTTGAACCCCTCTATTAGGGACAGAAACATGTACGTGTCGACCCTTTGCCTTCTATAGGTTTACCCAAAGGGTAAACTAGTGTTTAGATCAACCCTGAACTCAATTTTCAGACGTAATTTGGAGCTCCTGAATTAATAAAGACTAGCCGTAATGAACTGGAACTGAATCTCCCCTGCCTCTAAGGCTAAACTGAGCTGACTTATCACTTGTGTACATGTGCCCAGTCATTTCTTCAAAATCCACCTAGACAAAAAGATCATTAAAAAAAACATATCATGAAAAATCTTTTTAAATAAATAGGTTTGATGTACTCCTCTATGTAAAGATAATGTGATTTCAACCGAGAAACTTGTTTGCAGTTAAATAAAATAAATAATTAAACATTGCTTCCATTGATTCCATTGGCTGTTTCTGCACTGCAAAAAATGTTCCCTATCGATACTTCACTCGTACTGCGTCTGTTTAAGACGCTTGGGGAAAACTCCTTTTTCTCCGATGACTGAAACCTTTCAATACCGCAGTGTACTACACGGCCATTGGTTCATGCAGTGAATAAAAAACGAACCAATGGCTCGGCAGTAAAGCCCGCCAAAGCCCGCCAGAATGGGCGGGGTCATCTGGCTATATAAGCGGCACATCGCCATAGGATCCTCAGATTATTCTCCTTCAGCGATGACTACTAGATCTTCGCTCTACGAGACTACGAAGCCTTTGCTGTGATCAATCCTCGCAGCGGATCGAGAGACCTCTTCCTGCTCGGCCATTCTCGCCCAGGAGCCTGTGAGGAAAAAGCAGCGGGGCAGAGGAACTGCCCCCACATGCCTCACTCTCTCCGCTCAGAGAGGTTTCTCCAGTCCACTTCTCCCTCCCAGACCAGCGTCCCTCTGCGGCTGCGAGCGATCTGGTCTCATTTGGAGGAAGCGAGTGTGACGCCATGGACGACAGCATGTCGTTGGAGGCTTCAGATGCGGAGGAGCTGTCAGGCTTGTACGTCGACCCCGCCCCCTTGCCAGCTGCACAACCCAGCACAGCCAGCATGGGCATGGACGCCGAGCTTTTCCGCGCCCTGTCTAAAGCTGTGGAGGAGCTGGGTTTGGAGTGGTCTCCGCCGGAGGAGCCCACCCGCAGCCGCCTGGATGAGTGGTTCTTGCCGGGGCGCAGTCAGGCCCCCTGACAACGAGCTTCACCATTCTTTCCGGAGGTCCACAACGAGATCACCAGGTCTTGGCTTGCCCCCTACTCAGCCCGCCTTCGTGCCTCATCTTCGTCCGCCCTCACATCAGTTGACGGCGCCGAAGAAAAAGGATACGACAGACTGCCTCCCCTGGATGAGTCAGTGGCCACGCATCTCTGCCCACCCACTGCCATCGGCTGGAAGGCAAAGGCGGCCCACCCCGTCCAAGCCGTGTAGGGCGACTTCAGCTCTCGCCGGACGAGCCTACTCGTCTGCTGGACAAGCGGCCTCTGCGCTTCATTCCATGGCGGTCTTACAGGTCTTCCAGGCCAAGCTCCTCCGTTGCATGGACGAGTCTGGCCCGGACCCCGCAGCTTTTAAGGAGCTGCGCAGTGCGACCGACCTGGCTCTACGCGCCACCAAGATGACAGCGCAGGCGATTGGCAGATCAATGGCCAGCCTAGTGGTGCTGGAGCGCCATCTATGGCTAAACCTCACGGAGATCAAGTATGCGGATAAGGTCCCCTTCCTCGACTCCCCGGTTTCCCCTACTGGCCTGTTTAGACCTGTAGTTGAGGGCTTCGCTGAACACTTTACCGCTGCACAGAAGTCGTCCCAAGCAATGCGATACTTCCTGCTAAAGCGCTCCAGCTCTACGGCTGCTTCTAGTCACCCCAAAAATGTGCCGACTCAGCATCCCGCGAAGCCCGCGCCACCAGTTGCTCCCACGTCTCCTAAGCCCGAGCCTCGCCAGCGCTCCCGCTCGGCCAGACGCCACCAGTTTCCTAAATGCCAGGGCCCCCGACCCAAGATAGTGTTGGACCCTGCGCCTCAGGCGTCATCCTGATCTGCGGGACAGGAAGAGGAGGGAGCCAAGTCTTGCTGCAGCCGGATCACCCCCCAAAATGCCTCAGTTATGCCTCCAAGCACCCTGTTCAGTTCCGGGTGTCGATGGCAGTGTGTTTGTGACCAAAAATACTGTTGTGAACATGGGGCCCGTTCTAATCGTGTCCACACAACTAACCTCTGTTATAGCGGGAAAAATAAAACACAAACATTTTCAAAAAGAGAGCAAATTTCCTCTTCCACTCATTGCGAGCGTCGGGTCTCCCCTAGGTGGCCCACCGCTCGAACCAATCCAGCCACTTGCCATGCAGGCCGAGGCCTGGCAGGCCATCCCCGGAGTGTCAAGCTGGATCATGGGTATAATAAAATGAGGTTACACACTGCAATTTGCTCGAAGACCCCTGTGTTTCAGCAGTGTGGTCTCCACCTTGGTTCAGAGCGACGATGCACACGTCCTACGCGCCGAGGTGATGAATTTGCTGGCAAAAGGATCCGTAGAAACGGTTCCCCCAGCCAAGAGCGAGTCAGGCTTCTACAGCCGTTACTTCCTCGTCTCCAAGAAGGATGGCGGCCTAAGGCCCATTCTCGATCTCAGGTGTCTGAATCGCGCCCTCATGAGACAGCCGTTCAGGATGATTACATTGAAACAGATCTTCTCGCAAGTATGCCAAGGGGACTGGTTCTTTTCACTGGACTTGAAAGACGCTTACTTTTACATCCAGATAGCCCCCCCGTCACAGACGATTCTTGAGATTCGCCTTCGAGGGAGTGGCTTATCAATACACGGTCTTTCCCTTTGGACTGTCCCTAGCTCCTCGCACTTTTACGAAGTGCATGGATGCAGCTCTTTGCCCGCTGAGACAGACGGGAATCCGCATTCTGAATTACCTTGACGACTGGCTCATTCTGGCCCAATCGGAGGATGAGCTATTATCTCACAGATCCCTCCTCCTCAGTTACTTAGAATGCCTGGGACTCAGGGTCAATTTTGCCAAGAGCGCGCTGTCCCCCAGCCAACGGATATCGTTCCTGGGAACAGTTTTAGACTCAGTCCGAATGAGGGCGATAGCCGCGCCAAAACGTGTGCTGGCCATTCAGCAGCTCGCAGCCTCATTTAGAGTTGGAGCCTCTCGCCCCTCAAGGTGTTTCAGAGGATGCTAGGCCTTATGGCCTCGGTGTCTCTGATACTACAGTTGGGCCTGCTCCGCATGCGGCCCCTTCAGTACTGGCTGAAACCATGAGTTCCATCCCGCGCCTGGAGTCTCGGACGCCTTCGCGTCAAGGTAGACCGGGCCTGTGTATCAGCCCTGGCCCCTTGGAAAGATCCTTGTTGGATGGAACGGGGCATGCCCCTGGGAATGGTCTGCAGAAGGAAGGTGGTCTCGACAGA
>NW_015641020.1:1210335-1250665 GCF_001515625.1 Sinocyclocheilus rhinocerous
GGCCTGTGTATCAGCCCTGGCCCCTTGGAAAGATCCTTGTTGGATGGAACGGGGCATGCCCCTGGGAATGGTCTACAGAAGTCTCAACAGACGCCTCCAACACGGGTTGGGGAGAGCTGTGCGATGGCAAGCCAGCTTTCGGCCACTGGTCGAAAGAGGAAGGCCGGCTTCACATCAACTGCCTGGAAATGCTGGCAGTGTGTCTGGGCCTTCGGACCTTTCTGCCAGACCTAAGGGGACACCACGTCTTAGTCCGCTCAGACAGCATGACGGTAGTGTCCTATATAAAGCAGGAACAACTTGGTTGTTCATTTTCTGAAGGGGTCTAGAAGGCTCAGCCCGCCTCACCCCATCACTGTCCCTACATGGGATCTGCCCACGGTGTTGAGGGCTCTGAAGAGCCCTCCATTTGAGCCGCTACAGTTCATTGACCTTCGTCCCCTGATGCTTAAAGCTGCTCTGCTTCTAGCATTAGCATCGGTAAAGAGTATGGGAGATCTGCAGGCGCTATCAGTGAGCCCCACCTGCCTCGAATTCGGGCCCAATGACTCTAAGGTCGTCCTGAAAACAAGGCATGGTTATGTACCTAAAGTACTCTCTACTCCATTTAGAGCACAGGTAATAACTCTATTGGCGCTTCCTCCTTCGGAGAAAGACCAAGAGTTGAACTTACTCTGTCCCGTCAGGGCGCTGAAAGTCTATGTTGAGTATTCCGCCCCGTTCAGGCGGTCGGATCAGCTATTCATATGCTTCGGTGGCCGCACCAAGGGTTATCCGGTTACGAAGCAGAGACTTTCTAAATGGATAATTGACACTATTATGCTAGCATACTCTTCTTTGGGCCTTCAATGCCCCAACTCTCTACTCCATTTAGAGCACAGGTAATAACTCTATTGGCGCTTCCTCCTTCGGAGAAAGACCAAGAGTTGAACTTACTCTGTCCCGTCAGGGCGCTGAAAGTCTATGTTGAGTATTCCGCCCCGTTCAGGCGGTCGGATCAGCTATTCATATGCTTCGGTGGCCGCACCAAGGGTTATCCGGTTACGAATATTGATAGGGAACGTACTCGGTTACTAACGTAACCACGGTTCCCTGAGAACCGGAACAAGTACTACGTACTTTGCCATGCTATGTAGCTGCACGACTCAGACGTCGCTTCAGTCGAAGTAACCTGAGGATCCTATGGCGATGTGCCGCTTATATAGCCAGATGACCCCGCCCATTCTGGCGGGCTTCGCTGCCGAGCCATTGGTTTGTTTTTTATTCACTGCACGAACCAATGGCCGTGCAGTTACACTGCGTTATTGAAAGGCTTCAGTCATCGGAGAAAAAGGAGTTTTCCCCAAGCATCTTAAACAGACGCAGTACTCATTCCGTATCTCAGGGAACCGAGGTTAAGTAAGTAACCGAGTGCGATTTTCTTACTTACTATTTTTGTCTTGTTTTCCATTACAAATATCTAAACAGATATTCTTAAATCAAGGTAGATTTACTTGAGAAGCAAACTTACTTAAGATATTAAGTTTTGTTTTCTGAAAAATGTAGGCCTATCTAATTTTGAGCATTTTTGCTTAAAACAAGAAAAAATATATTTTTAAAAAAAAATCTTGCATATTGCCTTTGAGAGATTATGAGAGTTTAAGATTATTATTTTTCTTACCCCATTGTCAGATATATTTTCTTGTTTTAAGCAAAAACTAACAAAATTTTGATACATTTTCCAGAAAACAAGACTTAATATCTTAAGTAATTTTGCTTCTCAAGTAAATGCATTGTGATGTAAGAATGTTTAGATATTTATGCTAAAAACAGGACCAAAACACAAAAGTCAGAAAATATTTTTTTGCAGTGTGGAAGTGGGGATACTAATTTTTAACAATGTCCTTGACCATGTCAGGCAAACCTTGAAAGACTCCATGGCACATTTCAGCACAGATTCTTTTGTGATCCTGGCTGCCACAATGTAATGCAGACTCTGCAAAGAGGCTGTTATTGAGAAAAAGTGACAACTGGATACTTTACATGACAACATTGTTGATCATTTCACAAGTGAAGAGGAAATACATAGAAATCTTAAAGGAACAACAGCAAAATAGCCTATTTAACTTTAAATGTCAGAAAAATGGTCGACAAATTCGACAAACTTATAAAATTAAACCATTTAATAAATAGTCTCAAATTTAAGTCCTCAGCAAATATCATCATTTCGGTTTTTAGCAATTTGTCATCTCAGTAAAATCTCACTGTCACTTGTCTTCATATGTAATATATCAGTCTGTATCCATAAAATCTAAAAGCTGTTTACTGCACACTATCTACAGTTATGCCAAGAGCTGCTCATTTCCTTGCGATCAATACACACATCTTTATTTCTTTCTGTGCATGGATGGCCAGTTCATATTTTTGCCATTCTCCACTCATTCCTTATTTTTGCAGGAAAGATATCGATAAATGTTTTCCTGCAGAAAGAATAAAAACTCCATGGGTCATCTGTCAGTATAAATATTTTCAACCGTGTTAGCTTTATGTGCATGAAGGGAACCTGTTTGTGCGTGAGAGCTTAAAGGGTGTTTAAATATTTCTTATTCATTTTATATCACTATCTTTCTATAAAAAAATTAATTCTGTATAATTTAAATTTGTTGTCTTATACTTAGACTACATGGTACGCAACCATGTAAACAACAAACATATTGTATGCACAAACATACATATGCACAACAACCAGCATCTACACGCAACTCCACTCATCACTTTGCACGCACATACATCACCCATGAGACACACACATGCATACTGAAGCACACACACGTGTCTGAGTCAGTCCACACATTGGGCATAAGTACCATACTGATGTACAGAAAGTCCCATGCTCCCCTCTTAGGGTCTCTGTAACTCTAGTGTGCTCTAAAACATGTTCTGTTGAGAGTGTTGTTTATATTTTTAATGACTGACAGCACTCAAATACAGTACAGTCATAATGCTTTTTCTCCTTACTTTCACATCTCATTTATTCTATAGTTAGAATTTTTGTGTGTTGTTTAGGACAAACTATAGAGTTAATACAAAATAAAACCAAAAACACCAATGTATCCCATAACATAACAGCTAATCCATGTGACACACTACTTGAATAGACATTTAAATAACACCAGCTGATGTAACATTTTTAAAGTCAGCAAGATATTATCTATCAATACCATCACATCAAGCTGACACCTACACACTATTTAACTTAAATGTATGTGTAGGTGTCTGCTTAATGTAAGGATATTATACTGTATGTTATCTTGTCAACATTAAGTCTACCTTGATCATATAAAATGTATACAATTTTTTTTTAAATGTTGCATTCAGAAGCAGCTGGACAGAGTGCAACATTTAAAATCCAATTTTTGGGGAAAAAAAACCTTCTTAAAAAAATAGCATAGATTGGCACATAAAAAGGCTTAATATATGTAACATTTTATTGCACAAAACTATAGTTCTCATAAAAAAAAAAAAAGACATTTAGATTATGCCTAATAATGGGAACAGGCGATTTGAAATCTGATGGTAATTTTCTGAATAATGTGAATTTGTATTGCTTTGATGTTGTATTGGTTTAAAAAAGGATGAATTTAGAAATGCTGCTTCTCTGAAAGAGTTTACGATGGTAATGATCTAATAGCATGCTAAAGCACACTTATATATTCTCAGAGAAGTTGCATTTCTTAAAGTAATTCACCACTACTAAATTTCAAAAATAAAAATGTGAAGAAGTAAAAATGTGCATGACATAATTATAAATTGGCATCAAATTCACTGATGTATATTTGAAAATTATCTATTTTTACTATACTATTTTACTATATTAATTAGATGAATATTGTACATAACTAAATATTTAAAATACGTATAATAAGTAATGGCATGTAATGTACATTTGGTCAAGTCATCTTTATTTACAAATCACCTTATACACAGTTTTAAAGCAGCTTCACAGTATTAAACAGGGAAGTAGCAATCAGCGATGTCAACTTCATCAAATATAAGACAAAACTAAATTCTGCTGTAAAGCAGCTCTAAAAAGACAATAGTGTCATGCAGCTCTAGTCTTGGTTCAGATCAGTTCAACAACTGTGTATAGTTCAGCAATTATAAAACAAGTTCAATTCAGCGATAAACAGCTCAACTGAAGACAATAATGTCCTTATTCAGCTCAAGTCAGTTCAATGTTAATTCAGTTCTGTTCAATAACAGTGCTGATGTTGCAATGTTCATCAATTACAAACAAATTCGATTCAGCTATGAAGCAGCTCTACAGAAAACAATCCAGTTCAAGTTTTGCTCTCATCCAATAGTGTCAGTGCCATCAAATCGATGATATTACTAAATATTAAGTGTCTATTTCGACCGTCTGCATTTCGCGACGGTCACACACTGTCCGCGTGATGTAATTTTCATCATCAAAAGAGTCCTCGTACAACAGCGTAGGCACAAGGTGAATGTTGAGACAGAACGAGCCCACGAGGTGGTACTGCGCATGTGTCAAACTCGTCTATCCGCGCTCATCTGCATCTGCAGTTGAGCATACTTTGAAAGTTATGCGCGAGACGGAGGAGAACACAGAAAAAGAAGTATGCCCTGGCCTTAACACACCATAACGGATAATAGAAAGTCAATGTTATGGTGGTCTGCTTATTTATTTTTGATCTGAGAGAAACACAAGAGTACATTGGGGTCACAGTGAGGAGCGAAGACCTTGGCAAAGTCACGGACTGTTGAGAGACTGACACATGCACACATATGCTAGCTATGAGCCTGTGTTAAAAGCAGTGTGTGTGTGTGTGCATCACATAAGATCAAAAGAATTCTTTCCCCCTCTCCAACACACCTGTTATCAAACCTGCCTTGTAAAATTGAGATGTGTGCAGAGGTAAACACACACACATGCACACAAACGCTCACACACACAAGAGACGCAGGGATTAATCACCCCAGCAGGTGCGAACTTCTAGAGGAATGTACGACACGCGAGTTTCCTTGTATGAGGTGCTGTGAGTGTTTGTATGTGCGTGTGCATGTCTTTCTGTCTACGCTTGTATATTTGATCCACAGAGGGATTTAAACCTGAGACTCAAATCCAAATAACCTAATACCTCTCTGGAATACAATGACATTTCTGTTTTAGGACATCGTGGTCTAAATGCATCAAGTGTGTTAAAGGGGAATGAGGGCTCATGGATATGTGCTACATGGGTTTTCTGTGCGGTTAAATCTGAGTATTTGTGTTAAGGCCAGTCAATACAACAACCAACTACAACAGACTACTTTATATTATATGCGATAATGTGTAAGTCTAGTTGTACAGATTTTATTTAGCATTGTTCAAATCCAACCTAAATGCTTTTCTTGGTAAACTAAGCAAACTTACAATTGAACTTGACATATGCACATAAATTGCCTTTTTACAGAAAAGAGCAGCTTTGACATTTTATCAGTAACCCTTTCTGTTCAATGGGAGAAATCACATGATTTTTGAGAGACATAAGGAGCATATATGATGACAGAATTTTCTGTTTAAGGTACAAAATCGAATTTGGCCATTACACTCTATTCTCAATCAAAAAACACCTCTGTTTATCTGTATCTGAAGACCTACCCAACACTTACTACAACAACAAACGTTCAACTAAAATGCCAACAGAAAGCCATCAGCAGAGGAAATTTATAGTTGCTTAGCGAGACTTCAGTGGAGTAACAGTGGATAAACATAAGCATGCACACGGCGCCACTGAAGTATGCGGTATATATTCAATTGGAATATCAAAAAGAGGAGTTTACGGAAATGCAATTCAAAGAAATTCATTCAGGGAATTCAAGTGAACCCTTGGTCCAAAAAAGATCAATTCATTGCATATGATGAAATATATAAACTAAAATGAAATTTTGTGGCATTTCAAATCTATTTATCCAAATCTATTTATCAAAAGTTTATAACTGACCAACTTCTAAAACAAACTCATAGTTGTCTATGTAAAGAAATATGTAGCTTTGAAGCCGTTGCTGTGACGCTGTACAAACACTTCCAGTGTGAATACTCTATCGAGTCTGCAGCTGCAGTGACACTGTAGTTACGCTGACGTGAAGCTCACGCTTGCGGTGTGAAACAGGTATTACACTTAATATAATCAGTTATTGAGGTCACTTTTCTCTTTTAAGTACAATGAACTTTCAGTAGTATTAGAGTAAAATGAACATGACTGTTAGGCATTATAGTGAACCTCAATTAAAATTAAATTCTGAATTGAATTTGAATTTAAAAGGCATCCTCGATTCAGATTGAAATGGTGCACAAGCCTAAATTAGAAGACCTGTGTATAGCATATAACGTGTTATGCACATTAATGTATCTGTCTGTACTGTATATGGGTGAGACTGGTCCCATGTTACTCTGATACTATAAATATTCCAGAGACATCATTCAACATTGAATTCTACTATATATACAACATTGTTCTGTGCATCTGTTCCCTCTTATGTTGGGTTAGGGTTTCACCACACCTTAAAAGGAAGATGCTTTCAGTGCGTTTAAATTGTTGATGCCTCTTCTCTTGTTAAGTTGGTCATCTTGTTTTGGGTTACACTACCATAAAACATGCACACGGCGCCACTGAAGTATGCGGGTATATATTCAATTGGAATATCAAAAAGAGGAGTTTACGGAAATGCAATTCAAAGAAATTCATTCAAGGAATTCAAGTGAACCCTTGGTCCAAAAAAGATCAATTCATTGCATATGATGAAATATATAAACTAAAATGAAATTTTGTGGCATTTCAAATCTATTTATCCAAATCTATTTATCAAAAGTTTATAACTGACCAACTTCTAAAACAAACTCATAGTTGTCTATGTAAAGAAATATGTAGCTTTGAAGCCGCTGCTGTGACGCTGTACAAACACTTCCAGTGTGAATACTCTATTGAGTCTGCAGCTGCAGTGACACTGTAGTTACGCTGACGTGAAGCTCACGCTTGCGGTGTGAAACAGGTATTACACTTAATATAATCAGTTATTGAGGTCACTTTTCTCTTTTAAGTACAATGAACTTTCAGTAGTATTAGAGTAAAATGAACATGACTGTTAGGCATTATAGTGAACCTCAATTAAAATTAAATTCTGAATTGAATTTGAATTTAAAAGGCATCCTCGATTCAGATTGAAATGGTGCACAAGCCTAAATTAGAAGACCTGTGTATAGCATATAACGTGTTATGCACATTAATGTATCTGTCTGTACTGTATATGGGTGAGACTGGTCCCATGTTACTCTGATACTATAAATATTCCAGAGACATCATTCAACATTGAATTCTACTATATATACAACATTGTTCTGTGCATCTGTTCCCTCTTATGTTGGGTTAGGGTTTCACCACACCTTAAAAGGAAGATGCTTTCAGTGCGTTTAAATTGTTGATGCCTCTTCTCTTGTTAAGTTGGTCATCTTGTTTTGGGTTACACTACCATAAAAGAAGAAGCTCTCAGTGTGTTTCTGTATGCACGTGTGACCTCTGCTAAGGTCCCTCTGCGAGTTTGGCAGGAAAGCGTTGAGGTCACATAAGAGTGGAAGAACCAATCCAAATAAAACACACATACATAACAACAGCAGTATTCTCTCAGCATGACTCTGTCCTGACGACAAAGGACAGAACATTGGATCATGTTTACAACCACATCCGTGCCATATACAAAACCCTTTCATGCTCCCACTTCAGCCATTCAGATCACTCTTCAGTGTTGTTAATCTCTGCATATCTACTGCTTCTAAAAGCATGAAAAAACTGACACAAGTGCCAACATAATATTGCCAGAGGGGCTGTTTCAGTATTAAAAGACTGTTTCGATTGTACCCACAGGAATATATATTAAGCTTGTGGTACATGAGAGGCTGTCTCAGAGCTACAGGAATACACATCGCTCATCGGCTGCATAGATTATTATGTCGAGCACAATAATGCTTTTACCCAGGCAGAGATCTCAAGGCTTACATCTAACCCACTCTCAAAACAGTTATAAGAACCTCAATAATCTTGACCCTCCCTCATATGGAAAATAGAAAAATTTGCATCAGAATGTTATTCATGTGTTCATGTACAGCATATTACACTATCAACCCGCAACTGGTAAAGAGTAAACTCACCACATCTGGACCATAAGCACCACATTTTGCAGTTGAATCCTAGATCAACTGACAGACAACTGTCACCTACAGTACACTGGCTGTCAAGCACAAATTTGACAAAACATAAAATCATCAATTAAATCTGCCAAGACATTGGCGGTGATATTTGTGTGCAAAACTAAATCTGAACTATCCTTTCAATAACAGTGGCAAAAAGAAAACTGCCTTTAATGAGTGATCTAAAATATTTTGCTTGACCTGCCATACTTTTTACTGACATCTCGATTTCAAATCCTCCATTTCGCAAAAATTGTGATATACAGTATAACGGAATTATACTCACCATATGGTGCAGAGCTGCGATGCTGACTTTAGAGGTTGCACATTGTAATATTTCCAGCATTTGTCATTTTTTAATTGATGAGGTTCTTGGTTGCTGCCGTTGACCAGTGTGTAAGTGTCTAGCTTGCTGATCTATGTCCAAAAATAATTTATTAGTGTGCAAAAGGGATATTTCACTCAAAAATGACAATTTCTTCAGCAGTACATAAAATACGGAAAGATATAATGAGAACTATCTCTCTCTCTTTGTTCTATACATAATGAAAGTCAGTGAGTGGAGTGCAACGATTTTTGTACCTTGCTGACATTCATTGTACAAGTAAAACAGTTTAAACATTTTTTTAAATACTGTATCTTTTTTGTGTTCCATAGAAGAATGTCAGTCATACAAGGAACAACACAAGGGTGAGTAAATGATGACAGAATTATCATTTTTAGGTGTACTATCCTTTTAAAACTACAACTGTTTAATAAGAAAAGGACATTTTTATAGACAGAAACTTATGGATATAATGAATAAATGTCAAATTAAGCATGCCAACATGGAATTGGTAAAAACAGCCTACAGATTTAACTTCTTTTAAGTTCACATTTCAGAGGCTCTTTCTTGGGATCTAATTTGATTTGTAGTAAACTAAAGTTACAACAACAAATATCCACACATTTAAACAACTACAACACACACACATTTTTATGAGAAGCTCTAGGAGGTCACCCAGACTCTGATTCCCCAGTATAATTTACATGTGCCTGATAAAAAACATCTAGCACTCAATCAATATAAAACAAAGCGTGAGGCAGTGACCTACCACTATCCTGGGATGGAGAAAACAGTGACAGAAAGAAATAAAGAGGAGGAGGAAACACTATCTATCAAACAGCAGAGCTTATGATGGATGCTGTAGAGTTTCAGGCCAGCATTAACATTTATACATACTCCAATAACAGATTTAACAACACTATTCAATAAAACACCACTAAATCCCATACATTTACACTATAGGCTGTAATGACTTTGATTACTTAATTGTAATTGTAGGGAATTAATTATTATTAATTCATTCAGGTTTTGAAAGGACTCGGATCTGAAAAAGTCGAGGTCCACCTGATTAAACTGATTTTTAATCTAAATGGTTTACACCCTATCAGCTACTCGGCCAGCGAGAAGTTAATGTCAGTGTATATTACCAATTGAATATGTATTTTCCTGGCCACGGTCAATACAATTTTATAAGTAAGCTACACATACAGTGGATACATTTTCACTACTTATGAGTTTTAAACGTATGTCTGTTAAAATCGTCATGCAAGGTTCTATTTCTTTTGTTGTAAGAGAAGTTTTGTAAGGGTTTCAGACAGGGCAGGAAGCAGGTGGTCAAACGTCATGTGCTAGTCATGCAGCGGTCCCGTGCTCACAGGCCTGAGGGCACTCGTTAATTTACTTCCTGTGTCTACACTGGTTTCTATTCATTGGATCACGAGGCATCACGCGGTATTTTCAGTCCTCATACAAAAGATCTCTGTGGCATCTCTTGATTAGATTAATCCAGAGCCTCATGATGAGTTGATTCAGTGGCATATCACAGTCCTGTGGTTTGTGGTATTAAGAAATCCCTACAAGGCTATACAGCAGTATGGCACATTAGAGTCCTTTTATGAATAACTGTCATCTTATATTGTTCTATCACATACCTCATGGGAGATTTTAGATTTGAGACACTATAAATTCACAGAAGTCACTGGATTATTCATTTAAAACAGGTAAAAATATGATGAATAAAAGCCCGTTCACACAAAGGACGATAACTGTAACAATAACAATAAAGTTATGGTTTTCAAAATCATTCTAAATGACAGAGTCCACATTACATCTGTGTTGATATTGGCACAGAGGAACAATATTGTTGGAATCACTTTCAGAGCAATTTTTTCCAGCTGATAAATGATAAAAACATTTACAGCCAATCAGAATATCTGCTTTAAAGAGGTTAAGCAATTAAAGCTCAGACAACAAAACTGCACCACACACTTACAAAAACAGAATGTTATAGTATGTTAATATAGTTATTGTTATAGTTATCTTTATAGTTATCATTCTTGGTGTGAACAGGCCTTAAGTGCTCCTTTAGCCAAACACAGCCAAAACACTTCATTATAGTAAAGCTGTTAATCTGTGAGCACACAATTGAGTACAGAAAAGAGAAAGACAATAGGTGAATACATGTCACCTGGGCTACAAACCCAAAGAGAAAGAATTATGTCCACATACAAACACAGATTAATGAGCTTGAAGGCAGTAGTCTGCAGTTGCCCCATAACAGCAGGACAATAGCCCAGAAACAGTGCAGGCAACTTCACTATTATATACTCACAATGACTGTCTGTGCCACTGTCAACACGAGACAAACGGCCCTAGCCAGCTGACATCATTACAACTTTAAACTTAAAGAAAAAAAGCAGAGAGAGAGAAAACACAGGAGAGCATGAACAAGAGGACAGACTCACAGTAAGAAGAGATGCTACACCATAAGATAATGAGACAGTGGGAGAGTGTGGCAACAGTCCTGGGTGAGATTAGGAATTGTAATGGAGAGTGTTGGAAAAGAGATGAATGAAAAGAGGAGAGCAGGACAGGAGAGTGTTATTGATGAATCAGAAGGTGTTAATAAGAGGCAGACTGTGTGGACGAATGAATCACCCAGTAACAATGAAGTGCTCCAACGATCTGCAAACACCGCAACGCATACAAATATCCGTTATCAATTGCCACACACCCACACACACACACACACACACACTCTTGAGATAAAAGGATAACCTTTACACAAACATCATGTTTAGCTTGTCCTACGGGTGAAGAATGTATGTGTGTGTGTGTGTGTGTGTGTTCAGTCTCTGATTAGAACACTTTGCATCATTACAGTTTCCTTCAAGTTTGCTGATTAAAATCCCACTCACTATTTAAAAGTGACAAATGAATTCATAGCTCAAGCTCTGTGTGTGTGTGTGTGTGTGTGTGTATGTGTGCACCTGGTATTCAGTGTGTGTGTGAGTGTGTTTTGGTGCAGTGTTGGGCTGGGGGGATGCGGATGACCTTGTTAAATGCTGAGTGGGCTTTTGTGATTGGTGATCGGTGGTCATTAATGTCTGTTAATCTCACTTGACACAACATTTCAGGAACATTGACACAGATTTAATCTGTCACATAGTCAACATCATGTGATTCATCAGAGTCTATTCAAATTTTCAGTTTCAATCCCACCCCCCTAAAAAAATCAATCTAGCTATATAGATGTGCGTCTCTCTCTATAATATAATATAATATAATATAGGATTTACTTTAGGATTTAATACTTAGCATTAATATTATGTTATTATATTAGTACTATTATTAATTATATTATATTTATTATATAATATATTTATATTTATTACATTACATTACATTAGGACCAAAAATTTAAATGTGGACTAAATCAAAATGTGCCACATTTAATGATATACACCATGTAGAAATGTCTATCAATTTCACCCCTTGCATTGAAACTAGAATCTTATCCTAACAGCTAATTATTTAATCAAGTTAAACTTTATTTAACGGTCAACCCATTTGCAGCATGAGAGATATAAGCAAGAATAAGACAGAAATAGACAGCAAAAATAAAAAGTAAGATGATTTAAAATTTATGTAAGATACTCTTATTCAGAATCAGAGAAGGAAAGGGAACTACAGAAGCAGACAGCACTCCATGTACTAAGCAGCTCCCTCTCTAGTTTTGTGTTGACAGGCAAAAGCGTGCTTTTGAGAAGCCAACACTATATAAGTGCTCTCTCTCTGATCCTATCCATCAAAAGGCAGGCAAAATCATCCAGTCATCGTTAACATAACAAAAGCATAGGATGTGAGCTTTACTGCAGCAGCCCAACCTATACATACACCCCAAAATGGCAGAAAACATTTCTTCCTTTACTGCGTCAAATACCACCAACTGCCACCATTTTTCATAGGTGTAATTACCACTTGGCGTGAGGCACTTTGCGGCAGCAGATGCCGTGTTACGGGACTATGGTTTCCATGGTGATTACTGTGATTAACTTGGGATACACGTCATAAATATCCCACCCTGGTGACACGTGCACAGCTGGGCCCTAATAAAGAATGGGACCCTCAGGAGAGTGGATTTGTGAATGACTGAATCTAGCTCAGTATTTCCCAACTTTTCTTGTCTTATGTATCCACAAAGTCCCATCAGCAAGGCTCAACCACCACTTACAGGATTATCATTAATTTGATTAAAAATCACCATTATAAATAACACTTTACCATTTTAGTTTTTATTTACCTAATATTTTCTCAACATATTTTGTAATGAATTTCAACAATCAGAATAGAAATCCCATTGAATTCCAAGTATTCCCCACAACCAGCTTAAGGTACTCTTATGTATGGCACCCACTGGTCTAGTCCACAATCTGGTCCAAAATCAGCCCCAGTGAGAAATACAACCCAGGTCTCACCTGTACTTCTACATAAGCAACATAAGCACAAATGCAAATATTCATAGGCAGTTCTTTAGACCGTTACTATCTCTGTTTGAAATGTGCCATGGGGAGCTCACTGTTCTATTTTAAAAATCTACATCAATGTTCTTTCAGGCCATGCAAAGTATTGTACTTTGCATTAAAAAATAAAGTTTCTTTTTTCTTTTTTTTTTTAAATTACCCATTTACTGGGTAATCCCTTCCCATCTTTTAACCAGAAAGCCAGAGGGGTCATGAAGTCAAATTCATACTGCAAAATCACATTTATTCAACCATAAACAAAAGTACTTCCTATACCTCATATTTAAAATTATATAATAAATAAATTAAATTAAATTAAATATAATAATGATATTTCATAAAATAAATAAATAAATAGTTCACTCTTTTCTCCTCTGCATTTTCAGAGTGCATTTCACTTCTGCCTTATAATGTATACTAATGTGCTTATACTTAATATTGTGCCTCTAAAGATAAAATGCTTTGGATAGTCACTTTGGATAAATGTAAATTTCAGTTAGCAATTATCCACTTTATCAAACTCTACAGTCCCCTATGCTTTTAATGGCATAAACAGTTTGATGTTTTATAAATTTGTGCATGTTTCTGAAAATTAATGAATGTATGTATATAGGGGCAAAATTTTGCTTTTGTTTTATGAATAAAAACATTTATATGAAATGCAGTTTTCATAAAGCTATAAAGAAAAAAAGACTTAGGTGATCTTTCAGGAAATATTAAGACACACACAAAAACAGTCTGATGTGATTCTGTTCTATCTGTTCTCCCATGATATCTTAAAATATAAGCCACCAGTCCTATGCTACCTGGCTCTTCAGTTGAATGATTATTCAGACAGGGTAACGTCTCATTGGGGTTAATAATGCAAACGTATGACCCCCCCACAAACACACTCACAAACACATGGTTTCTACTGGTGGGTGGGGGGATAGAAGGGAGGGAAAGACTGGAACCTTTCATCGTAAATGAGACTGTGACATTTTTATGTGCGTGTGAAGGATCACAGCGTGTATCAGGTTCGTTGGTGAACGTAAATTAACAGGTGTTGTCAATAGCAGTACATAGACATGCAGCGAAATGATCAGAACGATTACAAAGCGACGTGCAGCTCTGGGTCCCAGACAACATAAACTTGCTATTTCGACACACGCTCTTCAGTAGAGACTAGATGACAGTCAACCTTCAAAGTCTCAAGGATCACATTCACTCATACCCACTATGATATACAGTGGAAATGTCCATTCTTAAAGGGATAGTTCACCCTAAAATTAATCATTTACTCACCCTCATGCAGTTCCAAACCTGTACAACTTTCTTTCTTCTTCTGAAAATAAAAGAAGATATTTTGAACAATGTTTCAAATGTTTTTATCCATACAGTGAAAGACAATGGGGTTCAAAACAACACTGAACCCCACTGACTTTTACTGTATGGACAAAAACAGGATGAATATTGTCAAAATACCTTCTTTTGTTTTCCACAGAAGAAAGAAAGCCATACAGAATTTGAAGGTGGGTTAATGATTTGATTAATTTGTTAAATGTCATGCAAGCAAGAAAGAGAACGCAGAAGGGTTTAGATTTGATCAGTCATACTTTCTGAATAGTCAACAATAACCCTTGACTGACACTATATTATATATGCCATCTAAACAGCCTCATTTTTGAACTACCATGGTCTCAGAGGTCTTTCAAAACCAATCACTTATCAGTTAACATGTCATAACTCAAAGACATTACTTCTTATGTCCATGTCAATCCTATTTGCTAATGCCACCCTCACTGTTTGAACTCAATGGAAGTCGACAGACTTAGATCACACAGAACGCATTTTTCAGGTTTGAAAACGCGAGGTGCACCGCACTGCCTTTTTTTGGTTTACTTTTTTTAATTTAGAAAAGAGCAGTGAGCTGCATTTTTTAATGTTGCTAGGCAACCACCGAGTCAGCTGTCCTGTCAGTCTAATGAAGGATTATAGTCGAGCACTCTAAAATCGTTGGTTTGCTGTTAAGTAAACTGTCATATTAGCAGAAACTTGAAAAAAATACAGCTCCGTGTAACCTGCGACAGCCACCACAAGTTTCTCCTCCATCATTGCAGGCTCTGGACGTTCCCAGCAACTGTAAATTTCCGTCATCACAACGGAAGGCCCACCTCTCCATTCATTCGATTGGACAATGGGAAAAAAAACGTGAATGACGTTACGCGCTTTTCCGCTCAGAGTCAAAAACGCGAGGTGCAGCAGGCGGCCAAAACGCAAGGCACCCTGGGCGCATAAACAGCGTGCAAAACACTCACTGCCAATAGAAAACAATTTAAAAAGGCGCCTCTCACTGCAAAAAACACGTTCTGTTTGATCAGTCTTTAGAATATAGCAAAACTCAAGAGTATTTCAAGCAAGACAGAAGGTTTGAAGTTTGAAGTGTTTTGGGCAACTCACCTGGTCTTTTTTCTAGTTTTCGTCCTCGACTGCTGCAAAGCCGGACTTTGGAGATGAGGATGAGGATCTGTTTCTGGCAGAGCGACTTGTTGCTCTTGGGGCAAGGCTTGCGTTTGGTGGAAATCTGCCGGTTGGCCTGGGGGTCCTTGACTTCCCTGCGCTGCCGGATCAGCGAGCTGGCGAGGGCAGCCATTTTGCTGTGCCCCGCTCACCCGTAGGGCGCAGAGGGCGTCAGTGGGCCACCCACCTGTCCGATCCCCCAGGGCCACGGAGGACAGGAGCAGGAGTCTGTAGATGTTCGGAGTACAGCGGGGTCTCCCACAATAACCAAGGGGAGAATGCGTCACAACTTGATAGGGAACAAAAAGGGGCTTGGTTTTAGAGGGGTAAAGGGGGTGGGGCAAAACACTTGTGAAGTTCACAATAAACTTTATTTGTTTCTTTGGCTATCAAAATAGTCCCTGGAATGCAGAATTCCTGGTGTTGTGATTGTGATGAATGGCAGCTGTCGTTGTTGGGATTGTTTGTTGTATTTCAGGTCTCGTTGCACAGCATACGGACAGGACAAGTGGCATCAGATGATCCATGGAGCTATACTGGAATTCTGGAAGATAAGTGAGCCACCACAGCACCACCATACCCTCTGTTCGACTCTATTCCCTGAAGCTCCGGGCTCCCAGAAGCCCTGGTCTCTCACTTCCCTTCCACAGTTTAGTGTGGGATTGATCTTCAGAAATCTCACAGATCAAAAATCATTCTGCAAGTTCAGAAAAAATGTGTAAATAGGGAACATATCAGTGCGATCCTCGTAAAACGGAGAAGATCGATGGATGCATAAAACAAACTAAAATACAGATCCTACTGAGAAAAGGATCAATATCCTGAGATATTTACAATCTTAGTAAAACTCCATTACCTGATTCCGAAGTATCGCATTTATGACACTATGACTGCAAAAAACAAAAAACAAAGACAGACGCACTAAGTAAAAGTCAAAAACTGGTGTCGTCAACCATGGAACTCATGTCTGTGGATGATCAGATGGATAAGGATGAAAGGAATCGGAAGTTCTCTCCCTCCTCAGCCCTTCTGACATTCCCCTTTGCTCCCTCTCCCCAAGCTCCTGAGAGAGTGTTTGTAAATTCCAAGGGCTTCCGCAGATAGAGGTGACATTCATGAACGAGTGAGAGCGCAGGAGAGCGAAGGGGAGCACCAAGCCTCCCCAGACTCCCGTAAGGCAACCAGGCAGAGAGCACTGAGGAACTCGTAGCTCCGTGTCCTTCACACCACTTGAGAGGAGAGGTGGGAGGGAGGCACAGATGGAGGGATGAAATGAAGGAATGTTAAGGATAGATGGTGCACATATCTGTCTGTCCGGCTTCACATGCTGTAAAGGTCCCGTTTGAAGAAAGTCCCTAGGTGCTGTCGGGTCTGTCCCAGTGCTCCGGTATTCTGTTTTAGTCCAGTATTCACTGCTTAAAATATTCTCACCCCTGCAGGTGTGCGTAACAGAGTCTCTTCAGCAAGGCACCTCTGAATCTGTGCGAGAATGTAAGAGTTTATGTGTGTGTGTATGAGAGTGATTGAGAGAGTGTGTGAATGTGTGACTCTCAGTCTCTCTTTTGCTCTCCCTCCCTCCCGTCCCCGCTCACAGTGAGTTCCGGAGCCAACACTGGCAACATGCTTTGCTTTACTCCCTCGTTCTCTCTTTCCATCTCTTTGTAAACCCTCCCCTTACCTTTTTCTGCCCTCCCTCTCTGTCAGAACCCATCTTTTCCGATCACTCAAAATCCCTCCTTCTCTTCTTGTCCTCACACCCACCCCTCTCATTCCTCTATTCCCTCCCCCTCTTCTGTTCTCTCTCTCTCTCTCTCTCTCTCTCGATGGCTGCTGTTGTGGTCTGGAGCGTTAAAAAATTAAACCTGCCTCATGCTTCCTTAAAGCGACAGAAGAGACAGACAGAGAGGGAGACAGAGAGAGAGAGAGAGAGAGAGAGAGAGAGGGAGAGAGAGAGAGAGGGAGGGAGAGAGAGGGAGGGAGAGTCCTTATTTACACTCTGTACCACAAACACAAACAAACATGCCACTTAAACTAACAGATATTAACACAATATTGTGAACTTACATAAATGCTAAAACATAGAGACAACTAAAAGACTCACAGTTCCAATTAAAGAATTGAAGGGCAATATGAATCTGTTTTATGCATGTCTATATCAGGGGTTTGTGCTATTCAAAATGTAACTGACAATCCCTTTTCTAAATTCCAATTCGGTTCCTGAATTTGAATTGAGGAAGCAAACAGGATGCAGAACTGCAATTAAAATTTTGCAAAGTATTACAATTAAAATGCAAAGTTCACTATTATAATTGTTTACCTAGAAAAGCAAAGTTTGTCAAAAAATGTATAGACCTTATAAAAGGTTTATAGGCCTTCCAGAAAGAATGACAGAATGTTATATAGAAAGATCAGTAGAAAGATAGATAGATAGAACAACAGATAGAACGATAGACAGAACGATAGAGCGAACGATAGAACAAACAATAGAACAATAGATAGATAGAACGATAGACAGATAGAACGATAGATACTGTAGAACGATAAAGCAACAGATAGATAGAACGATAGATAGAATGATAGATAGAACGATAGAACGATAGATAGAACGATAGATAGATAGATAGATAGATAGATAGATGTGTTTTTCTTAACCCTGGTGTATTAAGCAAGGAAAAGGTATATTAAAAAGAAATTCTGCTTGCCACCATCAGTCTTAAACTGTCCCACATCTGTCTCTCAAATGTTACCTGGAATACAAAATAAATTACTCACTTTATTTTTTTGCCCCACCTCTATTCCTCTCCCTTTTTTCACACTCAATTCATCACAATTCCCCTCATATTCATGTCTGAGCTGATAAAAATAAAATTAATTCAACTTGGACAGAAAACCAGGAAATTGACTTGCGTCAGCAGCTTTTTACCGCTTTATAAAGGACAGGAATGCTCTAAAAACACCTTTTAAAACACGCTGTGAATACTGATTTTAATACCTCTCTCTTCCTTTTCTCCTTCTGTGCCTCAGTTCAGTGGGGAAACATTTAGCTGGCTGAGCAGCAGCAGTATGCACACAGGTTGAATGGGGCTCTGATCCCTTCACCAGCAGCCTAATTCAAATGAGTGTACAATAGAACAATAGATAGATAGAACGATAGACAGATAGAACGATAGATACTGTAGAACGATAAAGCGACAGATAGATAGAACGATAGATAGAATGATAGATAGAACGATAGAGCGATAGATAGAACGATAGATAGATAGATAGATAGATAGATGTGTTTTTCTTAACCCTGGTGTATTAAGCAAGGAAAAGGTATATTAAAAAGAAATTCTGCTTGCCACCATCAGTCTTAAACTGTCCCACATCTGTCTCTCAAATGTTACCTGGAATACAAAATAAATTACTCACTTTATTTTTTTGCCCCACCTCTATTCCTCTCCCTTTTTTCACACTCAATTCATCACAATTCCCCTCATATTCATGTCTGAGCTGATAAAAATAAAATTAATTCAACTTGGACAGAAAACCAGGAAATTGACTTGCGTCAGCAGCTTTTTACCGCTTAATAAATGACAGGAATGCTCTAAAAACACCTTTTAAAACACGCTGTGAATACTGATTTTAATACCTCTCTCTTCCTTTTCTCCTTCTGTGCCTCAGTTCAGTGGGGAAACATTTAGCTGGCTGAGCAGCAGCAGTATGCATACAGGTTGAATGGGACTCTGATCCCTTCACCAGCAGCCTAATTCAAATGAGTGTTATAATAAGGTTTTATAACCCACGGCAAGTTTGAATTAGTCATGGCTTGTGACGCCTCTATTTGCGTGTTGCTCTGCCGCCAGCACACTTATTGATTCGGTGGAGGATTTTCTTTCTAGGCACAGAGTCAAAGCCATTTTAATCATTAGAGTTATGACTATGACATCCAGTGGTGATGTTGGACAGAGACGAGTCGACTAAGACAAGCAAAACATCTGGGAAAGGACAAAGATAGAGGACTAAGAGATGACCACAACGTGAACAGTTACATGTAGCCATTTCTTTACTGTCAAAACCACTAACATGATGTAACCAGGTTGTCCAGTTAGAGTCAGAGGTGATTAGACTCAACTGAGACCCCAGAGAATCTGAGGTGTGCTTTTTGTCAGTTTTTTCCTTTGTATCATATCTCAAATTTGTCAGGTTGTGTACACTGATCTAAACTAAACTAAACTAAACTAAACTAAGCTGAGCTCAACTAAACTAAGCTAAGCTAAGCTGAGCTGAGCTGAGCGAAGCGAAATAAAATTGTAATAAAATAAAATAAAATAAAATAAACAATAAAGTTTCTGCAAGGGATTAGGTTTAGGGAGAGATCTAACAAATATCATTAGCTCAGTACAAAAACAATGGAAAACAATAGAAAGTTATCACTGTTATTGAACAAAACAATTGTGTCTATGTGTATGTATATGTGGGTCTGTACACCAAAAAGTTACTGCTGCAGTCTTTGTGATGTCTTTGAGGAAATTTTGGGCCTTACTCAAGGGTAGGGCATAAACGAGCGTATTTCTTTTTTGGCACATGTGAATGCTTTAATTTTAATAGTGCATGTCCAGTGAAGGATGGAGACTGCACTGGCAGAGAGGACAGACCTATTCCATTTTAATCAGTCTGTTAAAATACAGCACTACACTCCTGCTGTTATATAGACTTCATGACTACAGTATATACCGTAGATTGCAAAATGCATTATAAAGCAGTAAGACACAAACATTCATGCGCATCTCAAGCATCTAATTCAGTCCAATAATTTACCAAAAGTTCCAAACAGATAGATAGACTCTGTGTCAAAACCTAGGGAGATTCCTACCTAGATAGCAATTTCAGACATCACAGGCATGTAACTGCTGTGAGGCAGCTGTGCATGCATTTTTCATAGTTCACCGTGACGTTTGACAAATAAATCTCCTTCAAGATAGCAAACAGAGCCGCAAGAAAAACTGCATTTAAACATATTTTTTATTTAGTATTGAGTGCTGGTAGGAAACATTTCCAATTAGTATTTACGTATATATAATATGTGTGCCTTGTTGGTCTACTCTAGGGTATGCTTCTCTCTTCAGGTGCAAGAGGTCCCGGGTTCATATCCTGGACGAGCCCGCCTGCAGTTTTGAAGCCGCTGTTCAGGGGCAATCATGGCCTGATGGTTAGAGAGCCTGACTTGCAACCCAAAGGTTGCGGGTCCGAGTCTCGGTACCGGCTGGGATTGGGGGGAGTGAATGACCAGCGCTCTCTTCCACCTTCAATACCACGACTGAGGTGAGACCCTTGAGCAAAGCATTTGAACCCCCAACTGCTCCCCGGGCGAAAATAGCTGCCCACTGCTCTGGGTGTGTGTTCACTATACTCACTGCTGTGATTAGTGATGCAGAAAATGCAGAGCACCATGGAACACCATACTTGGCCACATGTCATGTCACTTTAATGTTTATGCATTTTGGTATATTGACTGAGTCTAAACCATAAAGGTATTTATGTACATGTATTTATGTACTATTGTACTATTTATTTACCATTTTATGAGCTCCTATCCCAATTATGCTCCTTTATTGTGAAATATACTAATACATTTTAAAGGAATAGTTCACCCAAAATGAAAATTTGCAGAAAATTCACTTACACTTAGATGACCTACATACAAGATGTAAACTTTGTTTCTTTATCAGAACAGATTTGGAGAAATTTAGCATCACATCACTGTAGCGTCTGGACCAATCAAACACACAATATATATTTTGTTAGCTATATTTAACAAATACTCTGTAACACCCCTCAGTTAACAAGCCATATGAGGACCTATGGACCCTTCCCCCGAAAATGCGTAACACCCCAGGAAGCGTTGGTGGGTTTTTGTTAAATGTGAGCCAAAATCATCACAATTAAAAGAACCAAAGACTTAAACTACGTCAGTCTGTGTGCATTGAATTTATTTAATACACGAGTTTCACAATTTGAGTTGAATTACTGAAATAAATGAACTTTTCCATGACATTCTAATTTATTGAGATGCACCTGTATACAAAAAAAATACATAATCCACAAATACTTGAAAAACTGCATTTTCCTCACTTTAAATTTGAATATCTATAATTACTGCCAATACATATAAAAAAATTTAAATTAAATATAAAATAAAAAAAATCAAATAACAAAAAGTCCCATGAGTGCTGTAGTATACTGTATGCTATTATGAGCATAAGTCTCTCCTCTCTCTTTATCTCTCTCGCTTGCTCAAACACATTAAAAGTCATCTGTATTTCATGCAAAGACTGGAACAGATTTAAAGGTTTAAAATCCTCTTCAGACGCAGACTGTGTCTGTCAGAGAGATTAGGGAGTGAATACTTCTCTGGGAAGTCTCAGTGGAACACGCCAAAGACCGCATCCAGGTTAATTTCTCCTCAAATGTGTTCACTGAGCACACAGTCTCTTGAGAGGTTGATCATTGCGCCTAGGGAGAGACTCTTCTGATTGAGACTTTATAAGTGTGTCCTTAGCTCAGGGACACTTCCGTACAGGTCACAAACCACATATATACACAGAGAAACCCACTCACACTATCTTCCCTGACAAAATGTAGCTTCAAGAAGATGCTATTAAGGCAGAGATTTAGTTTAGGAAAGTCCAGATACTTTTTCTAACTGCCTGGGCTTCCAAATCCATTCCAGCCATTACCAGGCT
Source organism: Sinocyclocheilus rhinocerous (assembly GCF_001515625.1). Lineage (NCBI taxonomy): Eukaryota > Metazoa > Chordata > Actinopteri > Cypriniformes > Cyprinidae > Sinocyclocheilus > Sinocyclocheilus rhinocerous. Next base: position 1,232,635 of record NW_015641020.1, read on the forward strand.
GCTCTCTATGGCAAGAGCATCAACTGTAATCCGCTCCTTAGGGACTTGGAAGGGAAGATTGGAGTGAAAAAAAAAAAAAAACAGAACGGAAGCGGGGAAAGAATAAGAAGGAAGACAGAGCTGGGTAGAGGTAATTAGCATAATGCTCAATATGTAAACATCTATGGGAGTGTAGAAAGACAGAGAGAGCGAGGTAGAATGAGAGGGAGGGAGAAAGTGCTGAGCCACTGAAGTCTGCAGTTTATTCTAAATGGATGACACACATTAGGAAGGTGGAGAAAATTGAGGGGAAAGGCGAGCGAAAGGAAGAGAAAAGGAAGGAAGCCTCAAGATGAACATACATACTGTTCAAAAGTTTGGGGTTGGTAAGATTTTAAAATTATAAAAAATTAATACTTTTATTCAGCCAGGATTCATGAAATTGATCAAAAATGGCAGTAAATACTTTTACAATTTCAAGTAAATGCTGTTTATTTGAACTTCCTATTCATAAAATAATAACAAGTATCATGATAAAAGTATCATGGTTTTAACAAAAATATTAAGCAGCAACCATTTTTTAACATGCATGAAAATGCATTTCCTGAGCCCCAAATCAGGATATTGGAATGATTTCTGAAGGATCATGTGATGCTGAAGACTGGAGTAATGGCTACTGAAAATTCAGCTTTACCATCACAGGAATTTATTACATTTTAAAATATATTCCAATAGAAAACCGTTATTTTAAATTGTAATAATTTAAAATGATTACTGTTTTACTATTTTTCATCAAAAAAAATAAAAATAAAATGCAGGCGTTGAGACTTCTTTAAAAAACATTCAAATAAATGGTAGTATAGATATTGAAGTCTGTAAACCTTCGTTTGTAACACTTTAGAGTGTTTGTTTTGCATAAATTTAATATATGCAGTTCTAAATGAATGTCTGAAAGATGCATGTTCATCTAAATCACAACACAACAAACAGCTGGTTCCCTCAATCTAGTCACAATTGTAACTGCAAATTGTAGATAATGGTATAACTCAGTGGGAACACTGCTCTTATTGCTCTGTAGGAGGAAGGAGCCCTGGTGAGTTATATTTCAGATGGAGTGATGGCTCAGCAGCAGCTTCTGAGAAAGAAAAACCCATAAAACGCAATACGTTTTCCTACACAAGAAATGAGCCACAGGCAAAAAGACAGTAAACTATACAGTAGGCACACAGACAGCAGTGTTGGGAAGTAGCTGCCCAGCAGGGAACGTTCTCAGAATTTTGGCTAATGTTCTGTCAAGGTTCTCTCAAATTTATGATGAACAAATGTTTTTGCACTAACATTAACAGAATGTTTGTACAAAGTTATCTGATCTTTATAAATGTTAGCACAAACACATTTATACATCAATCATGCAAAGTTTTTTTCCTGAAAGCACAATAGAACAGTCATTTTAATAAGAGTTCATATGAGAGCTTCAGTACATACACAACAATACTAGTATCTGGTTTCTAAGCCTTCTTCTGTTTCACATATTAAATTACACTTGAGGGAACAAGTCTAGTAGTGACTTTTATTTTGTGAAGTTATCTCAGCCAGTACAGAGGCTTCTATTTCTCTCTCATTGTTTCACATTACAAAACACTGAATCGGCTGAACAAAGACGAAAACTGCATGAAAGATTCACAAGGATGTGCTAGTTCTCAATTCCGTTCAGTTCCTCACTGAGGTATCAGCACACATACAGAAGAAGAGCGAGCAACTTCCGCACTCCACAGGAACACGGTCTCAAAGTGCTTCAGGCATGCTGGAGGTGCTGCATGCTTATGTGTTTGTGTTGAGGGATGGGATGAGATGTGAATGTCCATGAGTGTGTTTGTAGACATGAATTTGCATGTGTGTTTGTGTGTGCTAGTGGATCTCCAGTGCCATGCATGTCAGTACAGCAGCGACTAACTAGGGGAAGTTGCATGCTCACTGCCACGTGCTTGCATCCTTTTGCTTTCAGCTCTCTGCCTGCTACTCACATTTTTGCTCAGATTGCTTCACTGGCTGCTGGTCCCTGCTGGAAATCATTTTAACACCTGCAAATGGCCTCATTTACATTACAATCTTTCATCAAGCCAAACACGCCAGCCAGATTACTTCTAAAAGTTACACCTAAAGAGTTCTAAATAGGAGGTAATTAGTGAGTTTTTAAACTTGGGTTTTAAAGCAAGAAGGTGGAAAATCAAAGGAGGAAAAGGAGGTCTTTAAATTATGAACATGATCAAAACTTTGCCTAAAATCCAGTAGTACACAATCTACATGCCTTCTGATGTTGGACTGATAGTTTATACTTTTTTAGCAAGTAAAACTGGACTGAAGCAACTTAGGTTTACTTGATTATCATTTTTAGAAAAATCATGTTGTAATTTGAGTATCAGATATCATACACCAGGTTTTTGAGGAATGTTTACTTGTACATATCTCAATCATCATTGTATTGCATTGCAATATACTGTATGTTTTGCAATACAATGTACAACTACAGGGCTCTGATAATAACAATAAGCATTCAAATATTATTGGGACAAATAGAGTGACAACTGATATTTATATGGATTTTATGCAAATGGCCTGCTATACTGTTATAAATATCTCACTGATGTACATTACAAGCTATAAGAATTTAATTCTTGCTTTTTGGCCATATAAATCAATAAAAAAAGCAACTGCACCAAATTGCATATTTTTGCTCAGTAAAAATAAAACTGTTTTTTTAATCCTTCTTGAATGTGAGCTCCATATTCTCCCATATCACACTATATGAGTCATAAAAGTCTGTAGTATGAAATACTGTACAACTCAACAAAAACACATTCAAACTACATTTATATATATTTTCTTTTTATATTTTGTCTAAATGTTCAATAAACTATTCCATTAAAAAAATGATTTTCCTGACTATCATTTCACCCTTTACAGGGTTACAAACTAAATTTGGCACATTTATTAAATTTGATCATATTTATGTTTCATTTTTATTCTCTTTCATAAAGGCATGAGATTATTGCAATTATTTTTTTCTATTTTCAATATAAACAATTATTATATAATTATTTACATGTTTAAACCCCCTGATTTAGCTGATGTTTACAGTATATCCATAGGCTCTTACAGTACACTTATTGCCGGAACAATTCCTGTGGAAGACCTGGGGTTAAGTGCTTTGTTCAAGGGCACAGTAGCAATAGTTTATGGTGTGTTCCTTACGAGACTCAAATGAGCAATCATCAGTCCACTATGCCACACTTTTGTCCAGGTTGAGTGATTTCTCTATCATTGCTCCTACTGTAAGTGGTAGAATCAAATCCCCAAACCAGTAAAAACAACTACATCAGGGGTCTCCAAACTTGATCGTGGAGGGCCCGTGTCCTGCAGTGTTTAGCTCCAACTTGCCTCAACACACCTGCCTGGAAATTTCTAATATGCCTAGTAAGACCTTGATTAGCTGGTTCAGGTGTGCTTAATTAGGGTTGGAGCTAAACTCTGCAGGACATCGGCCCTCCAGGACCGAGTTTGGTGACCGTTGAACTACATTAAATATTGGCATAACTACTAACCAAAATCTACCAAATTCCACCATAAAGACCTTGATGACAGTCAGGAAGCTGTGCTAGAATCTGGTCCCAGCCAATAGTATCAACACACATGCGCCACGTATCAAATTTGCATGTCTCAAATCGGACTCAGTAGACACTAAAAAATAAATAAATAAATAAGAAGGCATCATTGAATGTGACCATGAGCAAGTGTGTAATTAAATTTTTTGTGTCCAGTCTGTCTAGCCTGAGGCTAGTTATTAGCTGGCAGATAGCAGTACGGCTACATAATATAACATCTCAATCTCTGTTCACCCAGTAAATGAACTGATGAGAGTCATTGTGCAATGTATTACAGCTCTGTGAGCAGTACATCGCTCAATCCGGCACTCACCCGTGGGGTAGAAAGAAGAGAAACGTCCGCCTTTGCAGCCTGATGACAAATAGCAGGGGGATCATAAGTGGATCATGGAGCGCCGTCCTCTCCCAGTGTCCAGCTGCGTGTGTGTTTGTGTGTTTTACAGAGATGACTCCAGCTGTTTTAGTATCTACTTAATGGGATAATACAGGACCCATCTGTTGAGCTGTCAATCAAAAGAACACCGATTTAAGTGTGAGGGCTAAACAGAGCTCAGTTAAGACAGACAGAGAAAAGATATGGGTGATCAAAGACGGGAGAAGAGACAGGAGGATGCTGAAGGAAATGTTCAGTTATAGATAAGAAAAAAAGAAGTGTTTTGTAACACTCTCCATAATTTACTTTACCACAATATCTTCACACAGTAACAGTGTTGAGAGGGTGCTTGTTGCACATACTGTACAATGACAAATGTTTGGACCAATAACTTTTATATATGATATATGAACTTTATTTGTCCTGATTTATCAAAGTATTTAAAATACATTAAAAATGCAATTCATACAGACTTTAATTCAATTTGATATTGAAAATAATATTTATAATAAATTTTGAAAATGTAATTTACATATATTGATTTTTTTTTTAAATTTTTTTAAAGAAATTAATACTTTTATTCAGCTTGGATGCATTAAAGTCAAAAGTGACAAAGACATTATAATATAATATTACAAAAGATTTCCATTTCAAATAAATGCTGTTCTTTTAAACTTTCCACTCATCAAAGAATTCTGAAAAACAAATTGTATCATGATTTCCACAAAAATAAAAGCAGCACAACCATGTTAAACTATATTAATGACAAGAAATGTTCTTGAGCACCATATATCATAGAAATAAACTATTTTAAATTGTAATCCAATTTCACAACATTAATGTTTTTATTGTATTTCTGATCAAATAAATGCAACTTTGGTGAGCACAAGAGACTCGCAATGAACAATCAAAAACAGACACACAAAAAAAAATCTGCCCGACCTGAAGTTTTGTATTATTCCCAACAATAAGTTATCAAACTACTCAGCCATAGTGTGTGTGTGTGTGTGTGTGTGTGTGTGTGAAGTTTTAGTGTAGCCAAACAGCATATGTGTCTCTGTGTGTGTGCGCGCATAAAGTCAAAAGTGACAAAGACATTATAATATAATATTACAAAAGATTTCCATTTCAAATAAATGCTGTTCTTTTAAACTTTCCACTCATCAAAGAATTCTGAAAAACAAATTGTATCATGATTTCCACAAAAATAAAAGCAGCACAACCATGTTAAACTATATTAATGACAAGAAATGTTCTTGAGCACCATATATCATAGAAATAAACTATTTTAAATTGTAATCCAATTTCACAACATTAATGTTTTTATTGTATTTCTGATCAAATAAATGCAACTTTGGTGAGCACAAGAGACTCGCAATGAACAAAGAGTGAGGTTCAGATGGGGTTTTCTCGCTCATCTGTTTGTGTACATGATTTGTGCCACTATAATGGAGAGAACCACAGTTGGTCTGAGAATTAGTTTTGACTAGTTTTTTCCCAGTAGATCAAAGCGCTTATGAAAGTTCTCCTGATGCGAGTCACTGCAATGTGAATGAGGGACACGGGAGAAAGAGGGATTGTTTTTCTCACACTTGTTCGCTTTGAGCGTTTTTCATCCCGTTGCCAAATTTCCAGCCTCAATAAAAACCATTTAAAATTTTGATTTACTTCTTTATTTTTAATTGAAGTGTTCGAGAGTGTTACATAAATGCTTAATTTGGTCAGAGGATTAACAGGCAGAGGCTATTTTTTGTATGATTAAAAAGGCCTGCTGTTATAGAAACATTTTCTAACCATGAGATGAGAGGATCATGATGACATAAATAGACATAAATAGATTACATGGAAAAAGACAGAAATGTTGGGGAGGGAGCTAGGAGAGATGAATAATTCAACAGAAATGGAGAACATGGTGACCCAAAGATAACCCTAATTCAACTTTTCCAATTGAACGAGCTAATTTGTGTATCTGTGTGCGTGTATGCAGTTTCTTGTAGTCCAACACTGTAACAGGAAGGTCAAGTCTCATAAAAGTACATGCTGAGGGAGTCGACCATCCCATTATCACGATGTGGATTAAAGGCTTAGCAGAAGTGTTATTCAGGCGATTTCTAAAATCCATCTAAGGTCCGATAATGTAATTGCCTCTTCCAGTCCACTGAGGAGCAAATCATGTCTTGTTATTGCCTAAAAAAGTAGCCAGCTCAGCTGTGTGGGCATGTGTGGCTCAGGTTTTGCCGACATTGTGGGGACCAAATGTCCTCGCATGGATAGTAAAACCTGAAATCACCATTGTGGGAAGCAGCCAACAGTCCACAAGGAAAATGGCTTAAGAAACAGGCTAAATATCTTAAAGGGATATTTCTCTCTCTCTCTCTCACACACACACACACAAAGACAATTGTCATAATTTACTCACCCTCATGTCTTTTTTTTTGTCTTGTCCATAGAATGAAAGTCAGTGATGTCCAATGTTATTTTGGATCCCACTGGCTTTCATTGTATGGACAAAAATTGTATGGTTGTATTGTAAGGATCTTCAAAATATTATTTTTATTATATATTCCAATATTCCATTGTACGGTTCTTCAAAATATCTTCTGTGTTCTTCAGGAAAAATAAAGACATGCATGTTTGGAAAGACATTAAGGTGAGCAAATGATGACAAGTCTATTTGATTTGATTTGGGCAAACTACCCCCTTTAATGGAAAACGTAAAACTGTAGAAAGCTTTGTATGACGTTTTAGTTTAGAATTAGGGGGAAATATATTATTAGCTAGCAGAAGTACAATTGAAGTATCCGTCAATGCAGCATTTCACACTTTACATTGACTTCTTGCTTCTAGCATCATCATGCTTCATGAAGTGAGAAGAGAAAAGCTGGAGAGATTGAGACGGAGATGAGTGAAGGGATAAGAATAGGAGAGATGTAGATAAAAGGAAGGAGCAGAGAATGGGAAGGTGGGGAGGAAACAGAAAGCAGATCAGAGACGAACTGAGCTTTAGAGGGGTGAAAACCCCTAAAGCAATTAAGAGACCCAGGACATGGAGACGTGCTGAATGAGACATAGCTGCTCAGCCAATCAGATGGCTTTACAGCGACAATAGCTCAGTTGTCATCACAGTGAAACAGATAGAGATGAGTTGCTTATGCTCCAGAAAGTGAGGCAAAAAGATAGAGACAGGGAGAAATAGGCATCTTGCCAAGCTTTTTTAAAAATTTTTATTTATTTATTTTTTAAGAAGGATTTATCTTTGGTACAGACTTCAATGAAGACGGAGAGCCTGGTCCCACTGAGAGTTGTTCACAGATATGGTGCCAGCAACTCTTTCCCAGACCTCATCTGAGTCTTTCTCTCGCTTATATCCTTTTTCCACTCAATCGAGCTGACAGCAGCCTAGCACCGAAAAAAGACCCATGAAGCTTCTTTTTCTGTTAGTCACAGAAGTGAAACAGTATTTTTGCAGTTTTGGGTGACACTAACTTCAATTCAAAATGTAGTGTACCAATGCGATTTACAATTACAAGAAAATAAAATATCATATAAAACAAACAAACAAATAAATGAAAGTGAAGTGACATGTGGCCAAGTATGGTGACCCATACTCGGAATTAGTGCTCTGCATTTATCCCATCCAAAGTGCACACACACAGCAGTGAACACACACACACCGTGAACACACACCTGGAGCAGTGGGCAGCCATTTTTATGCTGCGGCGCCCGGGGAGCAGTTGGGGGTTCGGTGCCTTGCTCAAGGGCACCTCAGTCGTATAACAGTCCAGGATACAAAAGTATCATATGGAAGTATTTAAAATACACCCACATATAATCAGCAGCTGTTTGTTATGCAAGCTAGTAAACCGTGTGTGTTTACTCATGGCTGAGACAAGACAGATGGTGTGACTTGACAAGTTTTGACAGAGCTAGCCAACATGCTTATTATGCACACTCATGTTCACTGACAATGGCCACTTCAGCAAACATCAGAAACAGTTTAATGGCCAACTGCTGCAATCACTCGGAAAGCAAAGTTTCAACAGAGTCTCAAATACTCTCCTAATGCGAGGCCCAACAAAATTAGCTGAGAAAATATTAAAGGTGAGAGAATCAAGCCAATGGACAATGTTGAATGCATGCAGAATGAATAAATATCAAACCGGATGCTTCAAAAGACTGAACTGAGAGAGATGTGTGACGATGGTTCTGTTACAATGGAAAATTACGCTCAACAATTTTTCTGCAAACACACAGAATCATGTCTGTTATCAAACAAGTCCACTTACTACATGTACCATGTTTTATAATGGTATTTTTAAAAATACATTCTAAAAAGAAATTCAGGGCGCCTATTACCACAAATGCATGAAAGTTAAAAATTAAAATTGCATTTAAAAAGCATATATATATGCAAACATTATTTTGATAAGTTCTATTGACATAATAATGTCGGTCAGTATTGTGTGTAATTTAAACTGAAATTTCAGTGTTAATTATTTTATTTTACTTTTTTATATACGTAAGTTGTACTAACCTAATGAAATTGTCTTGATAACGGAAAATCGGGCATGATGAATTATGCTGAAATGAGTAATGAACAATAACATTGTTCTTGCAACAAATTACGTTCCAATGTAGTTTGTTGGTTGAGCAACTTTATTAGAAGTTGCCATAACTCAAATAATAATAATAACAATAACAATAATTTATTATGCTTTTACTTCAGAAGCCAAATTCTACCTGAAACCTGAAAATGAAAGTGACAATCCTTTACAGTACTAAAAACAAAACTCAACTACTGTAAAGCGTAACTATTGTGTTTGCAGACTCATGTGTCACGTTAAGTCACAGAATATGTGACTAAAATAATGATGACATGAGATGATGCTGAGAGGAATTAAGTGGATCTGATTTGTGAGAAGGCCACAGAGTTTGTGTTGTCAGGTGTAATATTGACAAGGCCCTGCACTTGAGTTTACCATCAGTGCATCAGAGCACGTTGGCTTTCAAGTAAAAAGCAATAGGCACATCTTAGACTGACGGGGACTGATCAGTAAGGTCAGACTTTTATCTTCAATCATCCAATCCCTGTTGTCATCTCTGGACGAGTGTGTGTTTGAGTGTGGGCGGGTATGTTTTGCATAAACAGATGTATGAGAGCGCTCAGGGTCTCTCTTGAGTGCTTTTGTCATCAGTGTCACTGCTGATAGGTTTGTGTAGATTTCCATCTTATTTTGAATAATATAACATGACACTAGGAGCCTGATTCACTTACACTCTACGAAAAGGCAAATGTCACCGATGCTCAGACATGATGAGTTTGTGATTGACTAAAGTATTGGACATATTGTACTTTAATGCAACTTAAATTATATTAGCTGTGCAAAAGAGCAAAACCAATAAAGTTACAAATTAGGAATGTCTGGAGAAGGAAAAGTCAAATCAAAGATTCACAAAATAAAACAAAATGTCAGTTATCTGTAAAACTTCTCTGGTCATTAAAGTTGCGATAAAATGGAAGTAATGAGAGACCTTTTCTTCCATACTGTGACATTGGTTCTGCAATTATTTTCTCCATGGGGATTTCAAAATTTCTCAATAAAGTGTTCAAAGTCATGACCAAACTAACCAGTTTTGAGATGAATCACATCACAAACATTGAGTTGAAGGAAAAGTACATGAAAATCAGGAAAAAAGAGAGACAATCAAATAAAAATGACTGTAGTTTAAAAACAATATATTTTAAATGTACCAAAAGATATGAATATATACTGTATTGTATAAAAACATATAGTAGTTTGTCATATGCTAACTAATGGCTTCAACAGAAGCATATGCCATTTATATGGAGAAAACATATATACTTTTTACTTCAAGAACACAAACTAGAACACCCTAGCAACTGCACAGCAACAAACTAAAAAACTGGACACTAGTGATTAATTTTACTTTGAAAATGCTCATTGTAGCAGTCTGGGAACTTATAACCAGGACTTTGTATCACAGCAGATCGATCAAACCTTTGCACCCTGACTCATGGAAATTGCATAAAGACAGCCAATAAGAATTGAATATGCCTTTGGGAAAGCTTTTGAATGCAATATGCATCAGACCATTAGTAAATGGTCCATGGCCATGCCATGTGGAGCTGAGACTACAGAATATGCACACACACACACACAGACATCCTTAAAAATGCAATGTTTGCAAACAAATATGTTTCTATATCCACTAAGCTTTTTATTTTGATATTGCATAATTATGTTGTTTAACACACACGCACACCAGCAAGTGGAGGTGCCTTTTTGTGCTGATTTGATTATATGAATATTCATATAACTCTGTGATTGCAGAGATGTAAATAAGTCAACACACTTGAAATTGCAAGCATCTGGCCACTGGGGAGTATGTGTGTGTTGTGTTGGGGAGAAAGGGAAGCCTTGATAGTGAAAAATGATTCTCATTATTTTCCACTAACGATAAAACTCAGGGGTAACCCCCCTTCTCTGAGGTTAGAACTAATAAAAATGATCAAACACACACATGTACAGCGAGCATGCAGGAGAATATGATAAGCATGCAAGAGAATGCGATACTCCACATGAAAACAGTAGCAATTCTGTACTGGTTTCAAGTGATATATCTTGTTTGTTTTGTTTGAGTGTAAGTGTGTGTTCTGAAGTGATTTATGTAGCTTTAGTAAAGGATAGTGTTCAACTGACCTTTACAGAGACTTTCCTTCTGTCTAGGTTTCTCCTTAGGTGATTCATATGTGTGTACAGTATATCACAATCAGTTTTTTTTGTACATGTACAAAAAAGACAGATGACAACAGCTTACAAGGCACTTTCTTTTCAGACTAATCAATATCACAAGATTCTCTGAAATATTCAAGTGTCTCGATTCACTCCCTGTCTCCACCCGCACATACTGTACATGTTTGTTTTTCTATCACTGCATTTTAATATTTTCAGTTCTATTTTTATATGAGCTAATGGCATTTTCTATCACCTGCCCCTAAAAAACCCTCACACAAATTGTTTTACAGTTTTATAAAGGCAGTATTTAGTATGTACCATTAGCTGGTTACCACAACATAGGTTACTTGAGGTTTTAATATCCTTGTGAAGATATTTTGTCCTCACAATGTAGGTAAAACCTGACCCACATAAACACACCACTTCTCAAGGTCACCCTACAGCCATTGCAGCAGCAGATACCCCCACACCCCAATTCACACTAACTCACTCACACACACACACACACACACACACACACAGCTGTATAGCTGTTAAATCTTCATCAGTTCAACTAGCTTCATGATAAATTCAACCTACTTGGACAAAAAGAAGCATACATAGCAGAACAATATACAGAGTATGTGTCTATTGCTATATATAAAGCTAATTATAATTACTATAGCACTAAATTGAACCCTACCCCTAGTCATTTTTTACTTTATTAGATGGAATGATAGAGTCTATTCTAAAAGTCTTGATGCTTTGTTTTCACTGGCAAACCAGATGCCCCAAATGTGTATTTAGATTTTATATTAACTCTGGCACAAATGCATACCACACTGTGCGTGGCGAACTGTACGTTTCAATTTTGCATAGAGTATCATTACATCTCTTACAGATACAATTGAACTTTAGATGGATCGAACAAACAATAGATGGAACAAATGATAGAACGACAGGTGGATCAAATAAACAAGCAGTAAACAGACAGATAGACAAAATGCTACATATAATTACAGAATGAACGAACAGATATAGACGGACAACGATCGATAGAACAACAGTATAGATAGAATAGAATGATAGATGGATAAAATATAATTATATGCATACATTATTTGGTTGCGTCCTTAATAACCTTTACAGGGGCATTTATGGACACTTTTGTTTGAAGGACCTATTGATAGTTTGAACGCTTGAGTGCTAAAGTGATTTTAGTCACTGTGCTCTACAAAGCATGTGTATGTGTGTGCGCAGCTTTGTCCTTTTCGATATATTAGCATGGCATGTCCAGGAAGGGCGGGGGTGCAGTTTCTGCCTCTGTGGCATTTGAGATGTGACTGCTCTCTGTAGAGTCTGTGTGTGTGTGTGTGTGTGTGTGTTTGAAGTGCTTGCTCCAGCCTTGAATACAGTGCGAGATGTATGTATATCAGAATGGGGGATGACAGGCAGAACTGGTGCGCTCTCTGTCCTGCTGGTGCCCACACACACACATACTCTATAACTTTAACTACTGTTTTAAGCAGCTATAGCTCCCTGATTTCACAGACCAGTCCCAGGGCTCCCTCACCAACCACTCTCTTTGTAGTAATGAGTAAGATGAGTCATTGTACCGTGCAAAATACGAGAAATACAACAAACAGCAGCTTCTACATCCCCTCCTCCCGCTCCTTCTGTCTTTTGCAAACCAGCATGCAGCCTGCAATATCTGCTCTGGTATGATGTTGAATGATCTTTGACTGTGACTTGTGCCTGTCAGTCACTTGTTTGTTCTATTATTTTCAGCTGACATGTTAACATCTTAAAATATTTGTGCACTCATCTGTGTCAATGGATTCAAAGTGCAAGTTTATGTCCTGTTTTCACAAACATGTACTATATAATGTATGTAGTAAAACACTCATACAGACAAAACCAGCATCGGTCTCTCTGCTGTGATTACACTACTAGACAAAGAGAAGCAGAAATTGTGTCCTTTCTTTCTCTCTCTCTAAAATCATTTTTTTCTTTTTTGATATATCTCACACAAATAAACCAGTAAAATACAGTCCTTCCATTGTTGCCTCCTTTACAAAAGTAATTGAAGTAATGATGTTAAGTTAGAGATGTTAATATCATAATATGTAAGTACCACATTCATGTTTGATTGAATGATAAATAGAACATTAGCTAGCAATACAAAGGTAGAAAAAAAGGATAATAGATAGAAGGAACAACAGAACAATACATAAAATCCACGTCAGAATGATAGAAAGATAGAACAAACAATACAATGATAGAATGACAGAACAAATGACAGAAAAGTAGAATGATATAACGATAGAACAAATTATTTAAACAACAGAATGATATAACGAACAAATGCTAGATATAACAATTGAAAGAAGAACAGAAAGAACAATATAATGACAGAATGAACAACATAATAATAGAACGAAGGATAGAACAAACAATAGAATGACAGAATGTTACAAACACAATAAAATGAATGATAGAACAATAATGATATAACGAACACTAGATATAATGATAGAACAAATAACAGATTTATTGATAGATATAACTACAGATAGATAGATAAAACACTACATGTAAGGACAGAACGTTGGATGGACGGACGGATGGATTTGTCTCTTTTTGTCCTGAGTTATTTTCCCCAGCGTGTCCTTAAATTCCAATAGATGCTGCTCTATCACATCACTGCTCCAGCCAATCTCTCTGTCCATTTCTCCTTCCTTCCTTCTTTCTATCCCTTTCTTCTTGTCTTCTCTCACCTGTTCAATGTCAGTGACGGCAGGGCCACCGGTGATGGCTCTGTCTTCCGTAACATGGCTCAGGATTTGGCCGCCCCATTACAGAATCCATTTTCTACAGACAAGAATCTCATTTCAATTTTAGTGCGCACGTTTGTTTTCGTGCATGTGAGTACATATGGTGGTTTTTGTGTGCCCTAATGAACCGCCGTGTGTATTTTTGTGCACGACTGTGTGGCACAAAAGAATGCGTATCCATTGTCTGTGCATTTGTATGTATGCACAGAAATTTAGTGCTATTTTATTTCTTCTCAATGACTTTCCCTTCGCAAAATCAATTCTTCCGGTGGGAGTGAGGTGGAAGGGAAAGCAATGCAATTGGTGGGTGGAGCATGCTCACTCGTTCAGACAAGAGGGATTGAAAATAGGAAGGAGGGTTGGACAAAAATAAGTAATATGTCTCTCACTCTCTTTCTCTGACTCTAAAACGCAGCCCCATTATCCTAAGTGCAATAACAAATACAGCAATGATCCAGAATTAGTCATGTTCCTCTCCAACCACACAGAGAGAGAACAAAGAGAGTGCAGAAAAAATGAAGGACAGAACAAAAGAGAAAGAGTGAAAGCACAAACAATGCCAGTGGAGTCCAAAAATAAAGAAAACTGTTATGTTACATCAATAAAAAAGCCTTTAAGTTGTTCTTCTTTTTCAATCAGTGTCTAAGAATATTTGTGAACCTATGTCAAGAATTACAGAAATCATCTCAGATTTCAATGTTTGAGAGCAGTTTTTAATGTGGGCTAATATTTGATTGAATACTTGATTTGAATGCTTGACTTATAATTGACTTGCTATTATCAAAAAAAGTGTATCAAAAGTGCTGACCAGTCTTTAAAAAAAATGTATAAAACCATGTTTACTTCTCAATTATGCCCATTTCACATGCAATAAGAACATGTTATTCAAGAAAAACAAATTCACTATACAGTAATTCGTCAGTAAAGTCAAGGATGGTGCTCTGGATTCAGCAGACGAGAATTATAAGACAAAGGCAAATTCATCAGTCCATGTGGAGCAAAATTGTCTGAGATGTCAAATTCTGTGTTTGTTATGACTTATTTTTGCTGTCAAATTAAATGCATATTGTTTGAAATTTGAATATGCCTTGTAATGCAGACACAGAAGCAGCAACTAAATTGTAAAAAAGGCTGGACTGGTAAGCTATTGATAACATTGTGGCTAGACATTGAGCATCCCTGAACTAAACCTTCTAACACAGAACTGCATCAACAGACCAAAAGAACCAGAACATTACTTGATTTTTACACCATCACACATCGGACAGTTTTATACTTTTAAAAAAATTTGAAAGTATAAATTTGAAAGTACTAGAATAGGCACAGATAAACCAGAATGCTGCTGCCAGAATAAACAGATGACTGATGAATAAACAGCATGTTGACCAGCTCACCAACAGATATCTGGGTCATAGTTGTAAATTGATATACCATTATTTTATTAAAATTGTTGAACTATATGTCTTCTATGAACAATCAACTGGTGCTAATCTGTACTAGGCTGATTAGGGTGTAGAGAAATTCAGGAAACATTAAGTCGAATCAAAGCAGTCAAACTGAAAATGTAGGTTTAAGTAAATATTAATTGAAATTCATTTATTTACCAATGTCTGTTTCACTGCAACCCACACAGTCTGAGGTCTCTAACAATCTGAGATTGAATGTTGGGAACATGCAGCCCAGTGGTTTACCAGCTAATGCAGCATGAAGCTCTTATTTGTAAACACAGCAAGTGTATTTGATGCCCGTAGGGAGCTAGTGTGGTTAGCATTAACGTAAGTGTATTGATTGTAACATTATCACATTTAGTCCATTAGCCACCGCTGGCGCGGCTGGACTTGCCTGGTCTCACAGGGCATTAACCAGTGTGCACGAGTGCTCAAAAAGATTGGACTGTTGAGGTAAAGTCATCAGCCCATGAGCATTTATATAGCATGCACACGCTCACAGGGCCATAGCTAATGAAATGCATGGTAGAAACGATTCTATGGAGATGCACAACTCTTTCAGTAGGATTAATGCAGGATCCAGTATAATTAATTGTAAGCATTTTATGTCACAATAAAACAAAATTCATCATACCATGATTTATGTAATGCAAGTGGGCTATTCATTCCCCAAATAAATAAATAAAATAAAATAAAATAAAAACACAAAAAAAGCCTGATACTCTGCTCTGCTGTGCATTCTGAAACTGAACAGACAAGAGTTCACGCGAAGAGCAAGTTGACAGGAAAGAAATGAAAATCTGCTCACCCTACAAAAAATGAAAGGAAGGAGAAGGGGGGCAGAAAGTATGTAAGGGTCAGGAAAAACGGCAGGGCTTACTACTCTGCCAAATGCTTGTTTATTTCTCATGCATTCATCTAAAAAAAAAAGTGATGGAAAAAGACTTATGATTGATACTGGTAACACCTTACAGTAAAGTTCAATTTGTTAACATAGTAAACTTATTTAGTATCGTGAACTATAATGACCAATATTTTTACAGCATTTATTAATCTAGGTTACTGTTCATTTCAACGTACGCATTTTTTAAAATTCATGTTGTATCAATTAACACAAATGTAGTATGAATGAAATAACAAAATAATGGTACACTACAATTCAATGTTTTTTTTTTTAATTAATATGTTTATTCAGCAGGGATGCATTAGCAACTGTAATACTTTTATTCATTTTTACCTATTACAAAAAAATCTGTTTTCTGAACTTTCTATTTATTAAAAGTTCCAGAAAAAAAATGCATAACTGTTTCCACAAAAATATTAAGCAGCACAACTTTTTTCAAAGCTGATAATAATAAGAAATGTTTCTACATTTAATCCAAATAGAAAAACGTAGACAATACCAAGATATATACCGTATATCGTAATTCAACCAAAAAATACTGGGACATGATTTTTTGGCCATATCGCCCAGCTCTAGATGTTAATGGACAAATAAGCCACAATAAGAAATGAGATCTAATATAAAAGAAAATAAATTAAAGATTAAAGTAACACTGAAGAACAGAAATTATCGAGGTTATCAATGCTGACACAGCACAGAGTCAAACCTGACACCAGCATGAGTGCCGCAGCTCAGTCCAGAGCTCATATGCTACAAGCAATTTTGCATTAAAGGTCTTTTAGTCTCAGAATCAGTAGTTAAAACTTCAACTTAATTAACACAGACAGAGACCAGATGAGACCGTAATCACTGAAGTGTCTGTCCTAGTATTCGCTGGTGTTTTTCAGAACTTAAAAAAAAATAAAAGGTGTGAATGTGTGTATGTGTTTAAAGTGGGTGAGAATAGTATTCCCTTGCCTTCATCTAGACAGCAGAAGGCAAATGGTGCGTGCGCATGGTTCGTGAGTATTCTCTGCGGTACATCTGCTGTGACTCAGGTGATGGGAGCAACAGAAGGCAGAGGCTGACGCTTCATGTCTCAGCACCCTCTCCTCGGGAGGATAATGAAGTTTTAAACTCACACTCAAGCAAGCAGGAACTAATAAGCAGTACAGACACACTGCCCTCCTCAGCTTCAAACTTTACATTCATACCACACTACCCAAATCTCGCCTGAACATCTGTAAATAAATGAGAAGATCCTTGGATGCTCAGCAGTCTTGGTTAAACTCGTTTTGTGCACAAAATATCTTAATAAAACCCTGCAATTCATCATTTTAATAGCATAATTCATGTTATGTTGAATAAAAACAGCTATTTTCTATCACATTATTATTATTATTATTTTTCCATTTCTGAAGAAAATGTTAGAGATGCTTGCCCATGACTCTATGTTATAGGGTGTTCTGCCAGGGCAGGCTTTGCTTTATATGGTTGCTAGGGTGCTCTGGGTTGTTGCTAGGCCACGCTAGGGTTCTTTGAATGGTTCCTAGGAGGCTTAATGGTTCAAGCCAAAAAGGCCCCCAAATTTGATATTCTGGTTTGTAATATTAGATGGACTCTATTAAAATTACACTAATGTTGAAAAGTTTGGGGTCTGCAGCAAAAATGTTTTTGAAAAATCTCTTATGCTCACAAGGATGCTTTGATTTGATCAAAAATACAGTAAAAACCGTAATATTATGGAAATATTATTCGTTTTTTAAAAAAAGTTATCTATTATAATATATTTTTAAAATGTAATTTATTCCTGTGACGCAAAGCTGAATTTTCAGCAGTCATTTCTCCAGTCTTCAGTGTCACATGATCCTTCAGAAATCATTATAGTATGCTAATTTAATGCTTAAGAAACATTTCTTATTATTATAAAGTGTTGAAAATGGTTGTGCTGATAAATATTTTTGTGGAAACTGAGATTTTCTTTTTCAGAATTAAAGAGAACGTTCAAATGAACAGTATTTGAAAAAAAAAAATTATTATTCATTTAAGTCTTTTCTGTCACTTTTGATGTCTTGACATAAAAAATTTATTAATTTTAATAATTAAAAAAAAAAA
>NW_015641020.1:1251954-1277095 GCF_001515625.1 Sinocyclocheilus rhinocerous
GTGGTTTACCAGCTAATGCAGCATGAAGCTCTTATTTGTAAACACAGCAAGTGTATTTGATGCCCGTAGGGAGCTAGTGTGGTTAGCATTAACGTAAGTGTATTGATTGTAACATTATCACATTTAGTCCATTAGCCACCGCTGGCGCGGCTGGACTTGCCTGGTCTCACAGGGCATTAACCAGTGTGCACGAGTGCTCAAAAAGATTGGACTGTTGAGGTAAAGTCATCAGCCCATGAGCATTTATATAGCATGCACACGCTCACAGGGCCATAGCTAATGAAATGCATGGTAGAAACGATTCTATGGAGATGCACAACTCTTTCAGTAGGATTAATGCAGGATCCAGTATAATTAATTGTAAGCATTTTATGTCACAATAAAACAAAATTCATCATACCATGATTTATGTAATGCAAGTGGGCTATTCATTCCCCAAATAAATAAATAAAATAAAATAAAATAAAAACACAAAAAAAGCCTGATACTCTGCTCTGCTGTGCATTCTGAAACTGAACAGACAAGAGTTCACGCGAAGAGCAAGTTGACAGGAAAGAAATGAAAATCTGCTCACCCTACAAAAAATGAAAGGAAGGAGAAGGGGGGCAGAAAGTATGTAAGGGTCAGGAAAAACGGCAGGGCTTACTACTCTGCCAAATGCTTGTTTATTTCTCATGCATTCATCTAAAAAAAAAAGTGATGGAAAAAGACTTATGATTGATACTGGTAACACCTTACAGTAAAGTTCAATTTGTTAACATAGTAAACTTATTTAGTATCGTGAACTATAATGACCAATATTTTTACAGCATTTATTAATCTAGGTTACTGTTCATTTCAACGTACGCATTTTTTAAAATTCATGTTGTATCAATTAACACAAATGTAGTATGAATGAAATAACAAAATAATGGTACACTACAATTCAATGTTTTTTTTTTTAATTAATATGTTTATTCAGCAGGGATGCATTAGCAACTGTAATACTTTTATTCATTTTTACCTATTACAAAAAAATCTGTTTTCTGAACTTTCTATTTATTAAAAGTTCCAGAAAAAAAATGCATAACTGTTTCCACAAAAATATTAAGCAGCACAACTTTTTTCAAAGCTGATAATAATAAGAAATGTTTCTACATTTAATCCAAATAGAAAAACGTAGACAATACCAAGATATATACCGTATATCGTAATTCAACCAAAAAATACTGGGACATGATTTTTTGGCCATATCGCCCAGCTCTAGATGTTAATGGACAAATAAGCCACAATAAGAAATGAGATCTAATATAAAAGAAAATAAATTAAAGATTAAAGTAACACTGAAGAACAGAAATTATCGAGGTTATCAATGCTGACACAGCACAGAGTCAAACCTGACACCAGCATGAGTGCCGCAGCTCAGTCCAGAGCTCATATGCTACAAGCAATTTTGCATTAAAGGTCTTTTAGTCTCAGAATCAGTAGTTAAAACTTCAACTTAATTAACACAGACAGAGACCAGATGAGACCGTAATCACTGAAGTGTCTGTCCTAGTATTCGCTGGTGTTTTTCAGAACTTAAAAAAAAATAAAAGGTGTGAATGTGTGTATGTGTTTAAAGTGGGTGAGAATAGTATTCCCTTGCCTTCATCTAGACAGCAGAAGGCAAATGGTGCGTGCGCATGGTTCGTGAGTATTCTCTGCGGTACATCTGCTGTGACTCAGGTGATGGGAGCAACAGAAGGCAGAGGCTGACGCTTCATGTCTCAGCACCCTCTCCTCGGGAGGATAATGAAGTTTTAAACTCACACTCAAGCAAGCAGGAACTAATGAGCAGTACAGACACACACACAGCCCTCCTCAGCCTCAAACTTTACATTCATACCACTACCCAGATCTCACCTGAACATCTGCAAATAAACGAGAAGATCCTCTGATGCTCAGCGGCCTTGGTTAAACTCATTTTGTGCACACAAATATCTTAATAAAACCTTGCAATTCATTATTTTAATAGCATAATTTGTGTTATGTTGAATAAAATCAGACATTTTCCATCACATCTATCTATCTTTTTCTGAAGAAAATGTTAGAGATGCTTGCCCATGACTCTATGTTATAGGGTGTTCTGCCAGGGCAGGCTTTGCTTTATATGGTTGCTAGGGTGCTCTGGGTTGTTGCTAGGCCACGCTAGGGTTCTTTGAATGGTTCCTAGGAGGCTTAATGGTTCAAGCCAAAAAGGCCCCCAAATTTGATATTCTGGTTTGTAATATTAGATGGACTCTATTAAAATTACACTAATGTTGAAAAGTTTGGGGTCTGCAGCAAAAATGTTTTTGAAAAATCTCTTATGCTCACAAGGATGCTTTGATTTGATCAAAAATACAGTAAAAACCGTAATATTATGGAAATATTATTCGTTTTTTAAAAAAAGTTATCTATTATAATATATTTTTAAAATGTAATTTATTCCTGTGACGCAAAGCTGAATTTTCAGCAGTCATTTCTCCAGTCTTCAGTGTCACATGATCCTTCAGAAATCATTATAGTATGCTAATTTAATGCTTAAGAAACATTTCTTATTATTATAAAGTGTTGAAAATGGTTGTGCTGATAAATATTTTTGTGGAAACTGAGATTTTCTTTTTCAGAATTAAAGAGAACGTTCAAATGAACAGTATTTGAAAAAAAAAATTTATTATTCATTTAAGTCTTTTCTGTCACTTTTGATGTCTTGACATAAAAAATTTATTAATTTTAATAAAAAAAAAAAAAAACGTATTGACCTGAAAATTTTGAATGGTACAGTAGCATAGATTTTAGTAATTGCCTAGTAAAGAAAAATAATATATTTAAATCATGTAGAATCACTGCAGTAATCAGAGTAATAAAAACTTCACAGAGCAGGTCATGGGGGCTAACAAATTGAGATCATGTGACCTGTCAAATACTACTCAGACTACTTTATCTTAGTAACCCCCCAATCATCTGACAGTTCAACTCCTTCAGTAAATTATTTATGGCTCACTATGAACAGACCATTTCTAAATTGTGAATGATCCATTCGCAGTTTCGCACTAATATTCCACAATGTTGCATCTGCACCACTTCACTGGCAATGTAAATCCAAGCCTACATAACATAAACAAAATTGACTGAGTGCACATTTAATTATTATATGGATAGCCTGAATAAATGAAGCACTATTAAATGACAAAGCTATATTAATGGTGACTCGCAAACTGACTATAATGGAAAATCCTGGAGGAAATGCTGGAGAGATGCATCAGTCAGTGCTGTCGAGATACAGATAAGACAAGGTATGAGTTCATCCTGCAACTGAGTAAATTAACTTAGTAACTACAGATGGGCTGACAGTGATAATGCTCGAAATGGCCAGGCAGAGGAAAAACAGAGGAAATGTAATTCAAAGTCCCATTTTGTCCCCTAGGAAAACAATGGGAAGATATGAGACTGCCAAAAGCAAGCAATCACAGTGTGTGTGAGTGTGTGTGTGTGTGTGAGTGTGAGTGTGAGTGTGAGAGAGAGAGAGAGAGAGAGAGAGAGAGAGACCTACAGCAGCACATCCCAGGACAGGGAGAGATGGGCAACATCTCGATCAATAAACTTTAATTGCATTCAGTGGAAGAAATGACCCACGTCACTATGCTCATCACTAATGCCTTTCATCCTTTTCTTATCTTATCTCCATCACATGACCCCTGATCACCAATCAGGGCCCACAGCAGCTGGGTAAATGTAAATGGATAATACAAGACAGGCAAGTGTTTTCAAACTGTAAACATGAACAAACGTAGAAGAGGCTCTGTTTTTATACATTTTTATAAATTACAATTTTATAAAGGAGTGATCTGACACAATCAACATAGGCTCTCTCCACTCCACGTATCCTCACAAGAAATACACTCTCATAAGCATTAGTAGGCTATACATAGTACAGATTAATATTGGGGTAAAAACAGACATAAAAAAAACTAGTTTTAACTATTAACTGATTTGAATTATAACTATAACAATTGAATAACAACTGAATAAAACATTATTGAATCAGTTGTAAGAATATTAATTTTATTTACGTGTTCACTACCATTTAAAAGTTTGTGGTCAGTATTTTAATTTTTTTTAAGAAATGAAGACTTTTATTCAGGAAGGATGCATTAAATTGTTCATAAGTGACAGTAAAGATTTTTCATTCATACATCCTATGGATGCTGAAAATGTTATATTGTTAAAAAAAATCCATAGCTGTTGAAAAAATTCCGCTTTTATTTTCAACTTTTCCATCACAGGAATAACTTACATTTTAAAATATATTAAAACAGAAAACAGTTGTTTTTGTAATAATATTTCACAATATTACAGTAATGTACTGATCAAATAAATGCAGCCTTGGAAACCATGAGAATTCTTAAACATTTCTCTGACTTTGCCAGTTTTTTCCACCCATTGAGCTCATCGCAATGCATTATGGGATTGTGTCCTCCATAAAGGATACATGTGACACAGCTTTAGATTTTGGCTGAGTTTTAGAAGGCAAGTATAATTAAGATGCCTACTTTCTAGAACAGTGCCTATGATAGCTCAAATGTTCACTAGTTGTTGGAACAGAGCAAAAGTGTGACCGTAAGAAATGTAAAGATCTAGAAACAAGACACATGCATGCATAAATAGTCATACCAGAACAATATTCCTCAGAGGAGGCTGAAGGACAGTAAATAATAATATCACCTACAACCTTCCTTGGAAGGAAGAAAACTTGGCTGAACCACCTATCCCAGAAAATCTAATGTCAATTGTGAAATAATGATAACAAACTAAAGCAGAGAACCACTAAGAGGTGAGACAGAGCTAAATAAGATTTTACAAGGGGAAAAAGACAAGATTATAGCAGAAACTCAAGTCTCATGGAAGAAAGCCTCTCCACCTGGTCGTGTCTTTTTTTCATAGTAAACAGAGAGAGTAAAAGAAAGCGATGAATGATCTTCTCTTCCCCTCGGATCCTCACTATTAATACATGTGCATCTCTAATGGAGATAAATGTAGACCAGTAAAAGAACAGGGGGATAAAACAGAGAGAGACAGTGGGAAAAAGAGGCGTATGAAGGGGGGCTGGGTGGAAATAGAGAAGGATGAAAGATGGATGGAGGGAATTAGTTGTTGAGGGAGTGACAGAGAGAAACATTGCTGTGGAGGTGGAAAAACACAAGTATCTCCACCTAACATCATGAAAGATAAATGACAAAACAGCATGTGCAATAGATGTGCTCTATATCAGGTGCGTCGCTTGACCTCTGCTGAAGTGGCACAAGAGTATAGACAATCCATTCACTTTGACTCTATTGCTTATGGGTAATTAATAGACTAGAGTAGCTATAATAAATGACAATGTTATTAAAATTACATTAAAACAATTTTTTTTATATAAACTATATAACTTATAAACTATAAATATATTACAGACTTTGAATTACATTATAGTAATTTTACATTATATAAACTACATATATATGTCAAAAAATGTATATATATATATGAAAAAAATGTACATTTATTTTAGTTACATAAAACTATTATGTAATTACACAATTACATTTGTTTCATTTTCAATGTCCCTCCTCTCAATATAAAGACATACAGTACAGGCTGCATAAACCATGTGAATATTTGGTTACACTTTATTTCGATAGTCCACTTTAGACATTCTATTAACTATAAGTAACTTTGTAACTACATGTCAACTACATGTCAACTAATTTTCATTAATTTGCAACTACATGTCTACTAACTCTCAGAGTAGACTGTTAGGGTAGGTTTAGGGTTAGTAGAATAAGTTGACAAATAAATTGTTAGAAGATATTAAGCAGACAGTCTACTAATACTCTACTAACTGCTAGTTGACATGTAGTTGCAAAGTTACTTACTGTTAATAGAATGTCTAAAGTGGACTATCGAAATAAAGTGTTACCGAATATTTTTACACTTCACTCCACCAAAATCTCCATATGGGTTTGGAAACAATTCAAATAGGTCTATGGACACAGGAACTAAAAAGTCCTTAATCTTTGAAGAGTCAGTAATTGGAGTTACAGAAGTAGAGGGAAACTATTCAAATACGAGTAGAGCACAGGAAAATGAATTACAATAATACTGGCCAGGCAATTTGATTTCTATGAGCTGAGTTACACTGTGGCCTAATTACTCAGAATGCCCAGGGCTCAGTTCTGGCCCAGTCCCCTTTACCTGGAACAGGTAACAAAGCTGGCACTCTGTAGCTAGACAAACACACACACACACACACACACACAAAGTGAGGGCTAATGGCCTGTTGTCAGCATAAAGAGTTAAGGCAGGCCTAGACAATGATGAACCTGTATTGCAAGAAGAGATTAGATGTTCACTGCAGAGTTACAAGGTGTGTAGTCCCAAGAAAACTGTTCAGGATGAGGTTGGCAAGAAACTTGTGCACTGTGTTACAGGTAAACTTTGCTAACTGCAAGAAGCAATGCCCTTTACTTGTGAGTAGCAGTGTTTAGCATGACACCAAACAAATGTTGCTCACAAATAACCTTACTCACTATATGAAACAGTCAATTAAATGCTAGAGACAACTCTTATAATGAATTTGCTGAACTGGTGCATTTCCATCAGCTCCCCACATAACAATATTTAGCTAATCACAAATGTTAAGCAGACAAATATATATTCATAATGTCACAACCTCTGCACTTTTATCCCAGCTGCTGAATACTAGTTTTGAAATTGTTTGGATGGGTTCTGCAACATCTTTACCTATAGGGCAGCTAAGGCAGTTGCAAACAAATGAAGAAGTTTACCTGATTGGCAGTGAATGTGGATATTCCTTCACCAATTTCAAGGGTCTGATCCCCAAGGAATGCGTGAACTGATAAAATGTATAGCTTGAATGCAATGTTAATCACTTTAGATAAAATTGTCTGCCAAACACGTAAATGTACATGGACAAATTAAGACCTTCAAAGACTGTGCATGTGATGTTGAATGAAATAACTGAAAGTGATTTTGCCCATACAACCAATACTGTGAATTCAAGTTTCTTAGCTTTTTGTTAAGCTACTCAAATCATCGTACAGTAATACCTCTCTAAGAAGAATCTAAAGACCTGCATTTTAAATACTCTGATTTCAGTTTGCATTTATTCATTTAGCTGACACTTTTTCTCCAAAGTGACTTGCAAGTGAGGAATACTACAACAAAAACGATTCATTAAAAGGAAATAATAACATTAACAGTACTGCAATACAAAATTGGCCAGAAGGGTACAAGCTAGTGCAGAGATCCAACTACAAAGATATTAAGAAAGGGTTCAGTTTCACAAAGGAGTACAGAACAAAAATGACTATGAATAGCTGTGAACTGAATGCTTGAGGAAAAGTTGTGTTTTTATGGATTTGAGAGCTGTTCTGGCTGAGTTTGGAAGATTGTTTCACCAGTGCAAAACAACCATAAAAACAACCAAAAAAAAAGCATTGTAAGCCTAAGCAGCAAATCGAAGAAACCACTGCACCAATGGTCTCTATAATCTCAAAATGCTTTTGGGAAACGTACCCCAGGACATTCATCACCACTGTTTTCATCATGCAAAAAAAACAAACAAACAAAAAAGAAATCATATTTTTTGTCATCATCAAAATTAGAACTGATTTGGCCCCCGGGCCTTCAATTTCTGTTTAATGACTCCACTACATCAAGGGAAGGAGAGGAGATAGAGAGATCACTGTCATTTATATTAATTCCATTAGGATCACTCTAGTAACATCATGCCAAGAATACTGAAATGAATTACACTAGCAGGATGACAAAAATAAGAGATGTCCCTCCCTCAGTGACCCTGGAGGATCAAATCTCACATCTGTCCCCTGCTCAACCTTGAGGGGGATGAGTCAAGTTGGCGGTTACAGTGAAGAAATGTCCAGCAAGAGCAATGTTACCATGACAACAGCTGAATGATTGACAGACAGGTGACAGGCAGGATGTGAGTGTCCCATTCCAGGAAATCCCCTCGTGCCTGATGTGTAATCCTCTTTATGAAACAGGACAGACTGCTGAGGTATCAGTGAGACTATGTGTGTGTGTCCAATATGTGGGAAAATATGAGCCTGCAACTTCATCTTTCTCAGAAGTGTCTGAAGCTCTTCAGTATCGGCTAAACATCCATTCATCCATCCATCCATCAACCACAAACAAAGTGCCCTTTAGCCACTGCTGTGCTTAAGAGATACACAGCCTTAAATTATTAAACACTAGACAGCATATATATGTAATAACAGACAAATTAATCTGCGCTAAATAAATTTGTCATTATATAATGAATGTACAATCATTTAGTCAATCTCACAAACGATCAACCTCAAACATGCACATCTTGACATGTGATCACAGGTTAGCTGGAGTGTGTGAGTCAGCTGAGATGAGAAAGCGTGAGGAGATTCTGACATTTTGAGGGTATGGAATGTCAAAATGAACCCAGTAGGACAGCAAACCGTGACCAAACCACATTTCTAAAGGGGATACATCTTGATTCACTTAAAATGTTAAAGCAAGATAATTATGGTTAGGGCCAGTCTAGTTATTGCAATTAATTTATATCATGAACAACAGTGTGTTCCAAACGTCCATTAGTGAACACACTTCCATATTTGCTCCTCTTTAATTTAATATTACAAAAATCACAAATTATAATATTAGTGGAGTAATTTGAGTGAAAGTTTGAATGTCTTGGTATTTGGTACATCTCACTTTTGCATGAAAGACAGCAGCACTCAAGCTGGCATGGACTCCACAAGTTTGTGTAAATCCTGAAAATCCATGTTATCCCAGCTTTTTTTTCCCAGACTTAACATGGTGAACACCACAAACTACCTCTGATTAGTGATGCAGAATTTGTGCAGAATCTTTTTTCTTCTGCATTTTATATCATAGCTTATCTTGGTTTTCACTTTTTCTAAATCCTAAAATTTTATTTTCAAGCTTAAA
The DNA here is from genome assembly GCF_001515625.1 of Sinocyclocheilus rhinocerous. NCBI lineage: Eukaryota > Metazoa > Chordata > Actinopteri > Cypriniformes > Cyprinidae > Sinocyclocheilus > Sinocyclocheilus rhinocerous. Next base: position 1,260,967 of record NW_015641020.1, read on the forward strand.
TTAAAAAAAGAAAAAAAAAAACCTTTTCAATGTGGACTTTTTGGACTCCAGTGTGTATATGTCTATGTACTAATACAGAATAATGTTTTTTGAGACTGATCAGAGATATGGCAGTTACAGTGACATGTAGAATGGGTACAGAAAGAACGGTTACAGTTCAAGCTAACACTTTGTAGTCAAACGGCATCCTCTGTTGGACCAATATTGAATTGCACAGAGTACAAAATCTGAGACTTTTTGTAGGATTATCCTGCCTTTTAATTCTAAATATTATTTTGTACGTTTTCTTCCACTAATACAAATCATGAAGCACAAATGCACTTTGTTTTTAGGGGTGATACCTGGAGTTTGGCATACTTAAAAGCTCCTATCGAGAAATACATTTAACCTGACAGAAATCTTGTCTTTAGAGAATAGATAATATCTTTGAGATTTGAGATGACCAAGTCAAGTATAAACAGTACAAATCCTCATAGATGTAATGTTTTATTTCATGCTATGACCAGCATCATCACACATAATTACACAAAAGAAAATAAGAGGGAAAAAAGCCTTCTGAGGCACATTAATGAAATATGAAATATATAAATATTTGGTACAATGTAAATACAGTATGCATTGTTCCATTTCCATTCAGGGAATTTGATTTGATGACCAGATTAATTCAAGAGGTAAAATATGTTGCTTACATTCATATTTTCTTTTCTGCTTGAGGGCAAAAAAATATATAAAATATATATATATATATACTTTTTTTTTTTACACAACAGCATGACCTAAGGGACTATGCCATCAGATAAAGACAATTGGGACCACATCATTAAAAAGGTGGGAAGGAAAATGAATGTGCTTTGGTTTCCTTCAGATATTTCACCTGAAATGTGTCCAGAACATTTCATCATGCCCTGAGGCAGGAACATTATTATTTTTTTCCAATGAAATCATTGTATAAAACACTCTTGGTAATTATCACAGGCATGGCAGGCCCTAATATCACATTCATAGAGATGATTATGAAATATTGCATAGTACCACTGTTCATTTGATATCCAACATTGTGCTAAACAACAGTTTATAACATATGCAGAAAAAACAATTTAAAATAGCATTACAAATATTGATTCAAGCATTTTACAATTTTTAAACCCACTAAATAGGCCTTTTAAGGTATACAGTGTCAAAACCTCACAATATACAATAGAGATAAATCTGTTTTCCTTTATGACATTTAATCTAAGCAATCGGTAATTTAAACTCTCTTTGGTGTCTTTTCCTTGGCATACAGCAGATATTATGTATAATAGCCAACCTGTACCATGTGCAACACTACACAAATTCCTTTCAGTAGCACATCTCACATACTGGAATCAGAAAGCCACTAGAAAAAGCCTATTCCTCACCATTTTCACCATCTTTCAAAGGCAACGCTGTTACTGATTGCTCTGTATATGCGCAGCGGCCATATCGTCAGCACACACAAATAGTCTGCCAACTCCCACAGGGCGCTAATGCGATTTATGCTGAATACACATGTAAGTAACATTGTACTTTAATCCTTGAGCATAGTCAAAAAGGTAGAGATGGATAAAGAACAGCCAGAGATGGAGGCCAAAGAAGAGGGAAGGATTTAGGATGCAGACAGAAAACAAAAATGAGTGAGGGAGAGCAGATGTCTACAGTCCCGAGAGTCCCATTGGTTCGGCCTAATCTATCCAGTGGACGGCGTGTTTGACTTTCTCCATCCATCTCTGCCTCCCACAGCTACCAATGCAAATCTGCAAGAGTGAGATACTGTAGGACCCTTTCATAAGCACAAAAGACACGGAGATGTATTCCTCAGTATCTTTACATGTTCCTTCTATCCTTTCTCTAAACCTCTGTTGCCCACTCTAGATCTGTCTTTCTATTATTCCAGTTCAAACAGTGCTGGCAAACCTATCACCACAAAATCCCACATTCCAAAGCATCTTTCATAATTCCATTTTACCCAGACATATGCAACAATGACTGACAAAGAAAAGCCCTTAGAATAACACTAACACATACTGCTTATTTATGTGCAGCTTAGAATCCAATCAGGAACCAAGAAGATACTAAATCTGCATCAATCAGTGTCGTCAGTTCAACCTATCATTATCCAACTAATCTAAAATAGTCTCTGAAACTTGATACAGCACCATCTGCATTTAACTTAACATAAAAAAAAGTCAACAAAAATAGCTTCGAACAGCATTGGTTTCATCGTTTCTGTGGGCTGTACAACAGCTTCTGATGCATAAAGGACAAGGCCTAGATTTGCAAGTTATTCCTTGCCTTTTTCTCTCTTTCTGCTTTTGTTATTTTTGACTGTAGAACAACTCAAGACTCACCAGTTAAAAGAAAAAAGAAAAAGTACCTGAGAAAGGGAGCAAGCAGGGTAACTGACGGACTAAAGAAAGAGAAGATTATGGGATCAACAGTCGCAAACTTCTCCACACATACACACACACAAAAAAAATTACATCGATTTCATCATGTACCTTGGCCTAGTTGGTTTTCCAGTTCTACTGCCCTCGGGATTCATTGTGGAATACAGCAGAAAATAGTAGTTTCCTTTCTCAGTAGTATTGAGTAGCAGGTAAAAAAAAAAAGTCTTTGAACTCTACAGAATAGTATCATTGAATAAAGTCTACTTGATGTGCAGTCTGCCAATGGGGATTTCCTTGGGATGCAATTGAATTTCGATTTTATATGAGTCGCATAACTAAAATCTATCCTTGCCCGCTTACTTTTGTTCTCCCTGACATTTGTGACACCTGTGAAACTCATACAATCCCTCATTGGAGTGTCAAGCAAGTGCTTTGATTGTAGTCAGCCTTGTTGAGCCAAACAGAGGGAAGAAAACCCTCTGCGGAGACTCAATTTTACTATTTGGTGTGATACAGTAGCACAGTGACATGACTATGTCCTCTATAAGTTCTGTCGTATAGGGTTTCTGTCATTTACACCCTGGGCAGTGTGTAAACCAGCTCAGTCCAATTAGTAGAACTTGTCGTCAATGCGGAAATGCGGGCGTGTAACGTCATCTGGGTTGAGGAAGACTGAAATAGACTTGCCAGGGTTTTCTGTCACCAGCTGTTGTAGACGCTGTGCTAGCCGGTCATCCTGTGGTGATCCTGCACCATATCCGTGGCTAGGTGATGATATCCCATGGCCATTGCTCGCAGCTACTGCGGCCTCACGTTTGAGCTGGCATGCCTGTTGTGCCTGCTCCAAAGCTGCTTTTAAGTGCTCTGCGGGATCGGAACGTAAATGTGCAAGTTTTCGTGCCAGTAGCAGGGCAGCGCTGTCCGTGAGGTGCTCCAGCATGTTGCACTGGGGGAGGAAGTAATTAGGACTGTTTTTGCCCAGAATGCAGTGAGCCAAGTCATCAAGTAGACCAAGGAACATCCGTGCAGGAGTCTCGTGATCTGGACAGCTAAGGTAGGTCGTAGGCAAACGATCACAAGCCCAAAACATCAAGGTACGTAGGTGGTAGAGGCTAAGGCCAGTGCGAGGGCGAGCTAACAGTCTTGACAGCACAGCTTTAGCTGCTTGGAAGGCTTGTGCCATTGGGTAGGGCACGCATTTCTTTAGCTGAACCTCACTGCGGGAGAAGGCAAGTCTCCATTCGCGGTCAGGTCTGGTTGAGGGGCTGGCAGCTGGAGAACAACAAGGAAGCAAGTAGAACCCGCTGATGGCCTCCTCCTCAGTTATTTTGCCATCCCAGAAATGGTTGGTCGTGAGCCAGCTCTGTGCGACAGCCGGCCAGCCGCGAAATGACACCACTGGAAGCAAGTCGTAAAGGATACGGCTAGTTCCTGCACTGAGAATCAGCGTTGTTAGTGGACCATTCCGCTCCACACGATCAGGAACAGGAATCCCTCTTTGAGGATTTCGCTGCAACTCTTCCACCGCCGTTCCAACTACACTCCAGAACCAATCAGTAACCAACAACGGAGAGAAGTAACATCCATCTAATGATTGAGGAGGCTGCAGGGATGGGATTGAGCCTCGTACTGCATCATTTTCTTCCTCCTCATCTTCCACATCTTTATCGTCTCTATTTTCCTCGTCTTGACAGCAGATACTCCAACGCGTCTGCATTGCAGGGTCGCAGAGGCGCAGACTCAGCCACGAATGGCACAGTGGGGAATGCCGCATGTCCAGTGTCACGGGCTGATTGCGGTCATGCAGTTTAAGAGCAGGCACCAGAAGAGTGAAGTCCAAATCAAAGTCAACACCTTTGGCGTAGTCACCTAGGTCCTCTGGGTTAAGGTCAAGAACACCTTCCCTGGCCCCACCTGATAGCAGCAGGTATTCATTGGCAACCGGCAGCCGCTTGTCTACCTTCTGCACCAGGCCTGTGAAGATGAAGAATATTCATGACAAAAAGAGGTAATATCACCTGTCTTTAAAAAGACAAATGAAAGGGTAGGTAGACATTGAATGCGAAGGAGTGAGAGGAGAGGGCAATGTTATCATACTTCTAAACAAATTAAAGGGACAGTAAGCAAAAAAAAAAAAGAACACTTTTTCATCATTTATTATGTTGTTTGCATGTTGTTCCAAACCTGTATGAGTTTCTTTCTTCTGTTGAACACAAAAGAAGATATTTTGAAGAATGCTGGTAACAAACAGTTACTGGTAGCCATTGACTCATTGACATTTTTTTCCCATACTATGGACGTCGATGGCTACCAACAATTGTTTGGTTACCAACTTTCTTCAAAATATCTTCTTCTGTGTTTAACAGAAGAAAGAAACTCATACAGGTTTGGAACAACTTGACAGTGAGTAAATGATGACAATTTAAATTTTTGAGTGAACTATCCCTTACTGCTGGAAAATTCTGAAAAAAAAATTGTTAGTGACTTATAGCGACTTATAAGTTCTTCTTGTAACCAACTGCCAAAATATATGAAAAAATATTTCCTTACATTATTGTTCCCAAGGAAAGTGCACTAATAATAATCTTCACCCTACTAATGAGGAAAAGCATCTCCTGGCCGAACTTCCTGACCGGTTTGTGTCTTGCTAAATGGCCAGAGGTGAAATGAAGGGCAGAAACATTCAAATGTGCAGCCCAGTGGCACACAACTGATTATGTGCAAGACTCAATTTAAAGAAAATTCCTGGCATTTAGATAAATTTCATACTTTTAAATCTGTAAGAATATAAGGCTGTAGAACAAACATTACAGAGAATTTTTGTAGAAATACATTAATAGTCTCCCTCAATTCTGCTTTTCAATTCAAGCCATTGCTCTCCTTTTCAGATGTAACCCAGCTCTATAATTCTTTAAAATGACCATCTTGCCTGTTAATATTTTATGAATGGCAGAAACTTGTCTACACATATTTATTTAGGATTATTTACCACAAACTCATTTTATTTCATTTCAAACCACTGTAATGAAAAGAATGCTTTGAGAGGAATGACAATTACTGAATACTGCAAGTATTGCTGCCATATGGATGTGTTACTTAATAGTGCTTTAATGACCCATAATCTGAAGACAATCATTCACTAGAGAAATAAGGAAAAGAACTGTCCTCTTGCTGGGGGTGTTAAATTCATGCTGTCCAACACAAGCAGCAACGACTTTAATTACTAGTTTGTTTATACAAATGAATTTGTTACGTTCATTAGTCCATAAAGCAGAAGCCAACAGCACCAGGTGCAGTTCACTCATCACTCCCTCATACGTTCAACATTGACCACTTGAAAAAAAATTTCTTTTTTAAATAATGCCTTTAATATGAAGCATCACTCTCCATGACAGATGCCAAAGGGAAGCTGATTAGCATACATGTGTACTAGTCACATATCAGAGCCCATTATGCACTGCTGTCAAAGCATGAGTTACACATAGGCCTAAGAGTTTGAACTCATTCATTTGACATTTGTGATGTTTAAGTTAAATAACTGTAACATTACGGATTTAAATAACACAAGATGCACAGTTATAATGATGCAATGTAATCTGTCTGTCCAAGCACATATACATTATCATTAATGTGTGTATACTGTATGATGGATGAACAACCTTGGATCCCATTTAGGGCTGCACGATTAATCGAATGCGATTGTCATGCGCATTTGGTTAAAAAAGTCGGTTCTGTAATCAGCAGGAAATCATCATCACATGCTTTCAGATGGAGCAGAAAAAATGTGATTTTTTTACATTAAAGCATGCTAACATATTCTATTACACCCGATACACAAAATAATTATCTTTGAAAATAGCATCATATGACCCCTTTAACAAAATGTTCCCTGATAAATAGTAAATTTATTACATTTTAATTTGTTCTGATGAAGGAAAAAAAAAAGTTAGCGAAAACCAACACGACTACACGAAAAGAACAATACACATATTTACAATTTAAAAACCGTTTATGGTGTTTGTTGCGGGGACCCTGTGACCTTCACTCCAGGACAACAAAGCTGAATGTTTTTTTTTTTCTACAATAACAATGATCTCTTTTGCCATTTACATTTTTAACACTGTTCCAATTTAATTAGCTCCTCTGGGAGAAACACGTTTGTAGGATTGTAGTGAGTCTAGAGGCTGGCATGCAGACGGTATGTTAATGTATGCAGGTCATGGAAGCGTGAAAATAGAAATCATGATGATTGCTAAAGGAAGCAAACAACAATGCCAATTTAAATCAAGGCACATGCTTTACATGTATCTATTCAGGTCTTCTGAAGTGAATTAAAATCTAAACCCTGATGGACAGGTAAGGGTCACCAAAACTAGATCATCAGTTTTCCATTCATACATAACGAGGCAGAATTTTCAAAATGAATGCTAAGGAGCACCCTACCTAGCATAAAAATAAAAAGCTTTCTACCCATCACTCTCAGTAGGTGTGTGATGGATGTTGCTTTGATAATGTCTGCATATTTTTAGTGAGCAAGAGATGGAAACAGCAAGCAAGAATAATAAGTAGGCTTTTGGCTGAACATCAAGGGGTTAAAGACGAGAGAAAAAGGGAAATGAAAGCAACAGGAGGCAGACAAAAAGAAACACAAAAGTTACACTGTCAGGAAAAAATAATAATTCAACCTTGTCAGTAAACAAAGGTCCAAAAGTAAATCCAAGTACTGGATCATTCACAGGTAACAATGCAACATGTGAAACAAAAACAGAAGAGTGGAGAAGAGAGGAGACTATGGCTAAAAAAACAGCAAGTGAGGGAGGAAAAACTGAATGAGAGAAAAAGAAACTGTCACATAATCCAGCATTTGACAGGATTATGTGAAGCAGCTTCAGTGATGTTTTTAAAGAAAGTGAAAGTGACGTGACATGTGGCCAAGTATGGTGACCCATACTCGGAATCAGTGCTCTGCAAAGTGCACACACACAGCAGTGAACACACACACCGTGAACACACACCCTGCAAATCTGTCTCTCCCTCAATTATGTCATACAAAAAGGATGACATTTATTGTGTTTACACTGTGGCAGGGGAGGGCAAGAAATGGGTGTTGGGGGAGATCTGGTGTGATGTACTGAGGGAGAAAAAAAACAAGGGGAACTAGAGACATCTGCTGGACAAACAGCTTCACTTGGCCCAAGCTCTGAATCAGAGGCCTGGATAAATGAAGTTTATCAGTACAATAAAAATCTTCCTTAAAAACTGAAATTTCTGGCCAGAAATGGGATATTTGATCTTTCACATCTGTTTTATAAAATTCACAATTGCCATGAAGAGTTTTCTTCATTCTTAACATCCTTTTCCTGAATGTGAATAAGAATATTGAAGATATTTGCATGTTGTATATATTATTAGTATTCTTTTTAAAATGTTATTAATATTATATACAGATGGATAAACCGTTACTTAGACACACACACACGTGTGTATGTGAGTGAGTGAGAGAGAGAGAGAGAGAGAGGGAGAAAAAAAAACACCAATTCAAAATTTTTGACCCTTGTTCTGAAAAGACAGTGCCAACTTTCATCTTCATTATGAAGTTGACCATGCCTAAATGTATACCAAGGTGATTTTATTGTTCTGACTTTACTCAAACAACTACAGCACTAATATAAAGATGTTTGGAGGACAGCATTAAAGTCTGCGTGAACCGGAAGTTGCTGCCGACTTTATTTCAGTGTAGTGATGTATTTCCATCTGAAACGGAATATTGAATAGAGGGCATGGTTTTATGTTTGCGCTCCTCCTCTCGGTCTCTCACTCATAGCAATCTAACGGTTAGAGGGGTGTGTTTAAGCATATACTGCCCAAGCCGTCAAACTGACGTCATCAGAAAAGGAATGCCATTCCAGAGCGGAAGTAAATGTTCAGATTTTGATTAAAGATTACGAAGACAAACAATTTTTTTCAGCGGATTAACTTGCACGGATTAATTGTTTACATCAAGACTAGCAATGTGCGCTAGTAAAGTAAATAAAGTCAATTTTGATTTCATGCGGACTTTAAAAAAAAGTTCTACATTATATTTATGTATGTATGTACACTGTGATATTCTCACCCAGCATATTAAAGATGAAGTCTTTGGCCGTGTGCACCTCGAGCGCGGTCTGGTCTCCGAACTCCTCCTGTTCCAGCTGCACGAGCTCCCGCACCTGAGCCGACAGCTGCTCCAGCGTCGTGCCCGAGCGGAAGTCCACCTCGGACACCCGCTTCACCGTCGCCGGTGCACGCGGGGCCACGGCACTCATGAGCGTCTCCATTGAGCATTACCTGAGAGAAACCATAACAATATTCCCAATACTGTCACAAAATCATCACAAGTATCAATATGAGTATCAACGACTCGCAATAAATGTATGAATTTTAATTTAGCTTTAATTTTAAACGTTTCACGCCATCAAGTAATAAACACACCGCTGATGCAGAAAAACCGTATTTACTCAGTAACTTTACCACTAATTACCCATCTCAAACTCAGATTAATTTTTAATACCACCTAAATAGTTAAACGCAGGTTAGTTATTCATAGCGGCTGAAGCGGAATGTAGGTCAGTGGGCAGATTAATCAGCTAAGTTAATTAGCCAGCTAACGTTAATGTCTCTCTAGCGAGACATTACTACTGAACTACTTGACAGGTCATTAGTATAAACGTAGCAACACCTCTGAAATATGTCATCTAAACAAGAATTCCACATGACGCATTACATGAGAGGGAATAGATTATGTTCATGTGGCAAACGATCATGAGATGCGTGAAGATCAAGCAGCCCAAATGAGCCGACTAGCAGGTGTGGCGCGAGCTAACGTGCTAACCAGCTAAAGTTCACCAGATTCAGCGATGATATTCATTGTTTATAGTGGACACACACCCTGTTTTCCGCTGGCTCGGCGCACTCTGCCTTAGACCCCGGGTTGTTTGTTGTGATTTCTTTTCTGAAACAAGATTTCAGCTCGCGTCATTTCCAACAGGTCCCCCCTGCGCGCACCTTCCCACTGGCAATACTTTCCCCGGAAATCACGGAGCTCCACCGAGAATCCTGGGATTAGTAGTACTTTTAACGGGACACAAATCTATTCAGGCCATCATCTTTAGGTGCAATTATACATATTATATGTGCACTGATTTATGTCTCACAATAAACAATCGACGTTGTTTTAACGCTGTTAAATATTTAAGTTCTGCTATTTTATTCTATTCTATTATAAACATATCTCTATATTTTATTATAATAATTTAGTTTAATTTTGAAACAAGGACAGTAATGATCATTGGTAAAAAGTGGACACCCATTCCTGAAAGGCAGCTATATATACACACATTATATATATATACACACACATATTATATGCTATATATATATATATATATATATATATAGCAGAATTTATTTGAAATCTTTTGCAACAAATGTTTGTTACAAATGTAAAAAATGGTATAAATGTATTTTTCAAATATATATTTTTTTAATATTTGTAACAAACATTTGTTACAAAAGATTTCAAATAAATTGTTCTTCTGAACTTTCTATTAATCAAAGAACAAAATTAATCAGTTTACACAAAAATGAAGCAGCACAATGTTTTTTAACATTGATAACACAAAATGTTTTTGCACACCGAATCAGCATTAGAATGATTTCTGAAGAACCATGTGACACTGAGGACTGAAAATTCAATGTTGCCATCACATAAATAAATTTTAAAATACATTGAGATAGAAAACAGCTGTTTTAAATTGTTAAAAAAGTGTTAATAGTATTTTTAATCAATGCAGCCTTGGCGACAATATGAGACGACTTAAAAAAATAAATAAAAACATTTTTTTAAAAATTGAACAGTTGTATCTTTATGGGATTTTCATAACAAATATTGTTCAAAAGCAGCTTTAATACAGTCTTGGAATCTTCAGAGAGCAAGAGAAAGGTGATCGTGAGGAGAAACTCCCTGGAAAGATACAACGTTTTCATAACATTATTTTTCATAAAACTGAATGCGGATTTGTTTTTACTTCTGTTAAAAGGTAAAGGCTTTCAACACAATGCAAGTATAAATACATGAGATTAACTGCAATTATTTGATTAATGAGTAAACTAAGTATAACTTGTGCACTTAAAAAATGTATGCGATTGTTTTGAGGTAGCTGAATGTTTTCCCCAAATTTGGAGTTTTAGGTGGTCGGCATTTTTTGTTTTGGTGATCTGGTCTGCAACATGAAGAGGTCTGAGAACCGCAACTCTTTGAGGACACAAGCTTTTAAAAGACAGACATCATGGACTCCAGTCAAATACTCCCCTGACAGCTTTTAAACTCCTCCTCTCCTTGGCTCGAATACTTTTTTTCCAGGAGGTGAAAAGTGATCAAAAGATTTTCAAAACCCTCGCCAGCTCTCCCCGTCCCATTCCAACCCCCTCTGCTGTGGTGTCACCTTGAAATACCTCCCCTTTGAAGCAGCATCTGAGAGGCTTACAGCGCAGATAATTGATGCCGTAGAAGAAATGGCGGAGGCCAAAGACAGCGAAGTGCTTTTAATTCTTCACTTCCGCAGTATCATTCTCTCTACACCTTCTAATTAACGACTGAACCCTGTAATCTAATGCACATATAATTATATCTTCATTTATAATACAAAACTCTTCTGTATTCTATTCTTTAATCAAGCTTTTGTACTAACACAATCCACTTGCCTCTCACACAAAAATGCAGTGGTCATGTTTATGGCCCAAAAAAGGCTGGACAGCAGTTCAAATGAGATTTTAACATTGAAGAATGTTTAGTGACAGCTTTTGAAGCAGCACATTTTGGTGCAGGGGTTGAAAAGAGACTGGCATGTTGAAATTGTTTTAGTAATCTTCTGTGGGATGTGTTGCTATGATTGCACCTCAAAAAAAAAGGGAGCGGGAAAGAGAGGGTTTGAGTAATATCAGTGTGTGTGGGCATTTCATTCAAAGTAAAAAAAAAATCTAACCTCCCACACCTTCAGACAACGCCGCTTTCAACAACCGGGGTCGCACTAAATCAGACTGGGAAATGAACTTGCACTGAGGGTAAATGCAAAATGTCAGTTGGTGTTCAGGGGAGGAAGTTAAGCCACATGAATGCCAACAAAGAGAGACTTAAGCTCCCATGAGTAGCAATTAACAATACTGCCACTGACCGCTTCTTACCCAATTGAAGCAAAACCAAGCTAAAAGTTGCTTGCCCATAGTGCTGCCCCTTAGATGCTGGTTCAAACACAGAAAGATCATTCAAGCGCGATGAGAATTTAATGACCGAATGACCACAGGGCCACTGCAATGTATTGGTTGCTTTAAACATCGATTTTTACTGGCTGGATTTTTACTATCCAGACAGAGCCAGGGAGGAGACACTTAACACGGCCTCATGAAGCAGAGCGCGATAGGCCTTTATGGATTTAACGAGGAGACCCTGATCTGACTTCAGGAATGAGCGACTGGTGGAATTCCCAGCACTATTGAAATGTCAGGGAAGAGGAAGAGGAAACAAGGAAGAAACTTTTCAAAACAGGCTTCAGTTTGGTGCCATACAGACACCATAATCATACCTAATTATACATCCATAACTGAAAATGCCTTTATACTGATCAGTCCTTCCAATATGAATGTCTTTCTTTCTAAAAGCACTGAGAAATTTCTTATTCTTCCATCAGCATGGTGAGGAGGGGACTGAAGTGGTTTGATTGCCTTGCCCTGATTTGCACGGCTCTGCTAATAGCCCGAGTTAATGAGAGTTTTACGAGTGGTGTGATCACCTTATTGGGACATGCGGCGTCAATAGAAGCCTCTCGCCTCAATAGAGTTGGCTTATGAAGCTGCCCTTGCAAATTGACCTGAGGATTTATAAAGCAATTTCCAAAGGTCCCCAATCCAGCTATGTGCCGACAGACACAGGCCCTGGAATTAGAACCTCATTGGATTTCACTTTTCATTTGAATAAAGATAAGTTTGGACACTAGAAGCGCTAAAAGTGAGTTTGCCTTTAATGGAATGCTTTGTACTGTCATACTTACAGGATAAAAGCCTGAAGGCTATTTAGATCGTTGACCTGGGAGAGTCGTTCAGAGAGATATTTCCTCCAACATCAAAAGGTCAAACTGGCAATCAACCTCGCAGACAGCTTTATTTTTTCAAACAAAGGAAAAGTACGTACATACACTTTCAAAACATGAACAAACCCAGAGTGTGACTCATTCACTCTCGGCAATAAGCCATAAAGGAAAGCTTCTCAAAAGTTTTTTTTTTCCTATGCTGACAAAATAAAGATGCCTGTGACAGTGTGGAAAAAAAAGAATTATGTTTGATCCCAAAGCCTTATCATCACTTTCCAGACATGACTGAAAATGGGGTTAGATAAAATGTGAAATTCTCCACCCCTCTCTTCTTCATCCACCCTGTGGTTCTTCTTTTCTTGTTTAAATGACAAAACGGAACAATCTCTGAGAATGTTAAAATCACAGGGTCAAGGTCAAGGTCTGCCAAATGGGGTCAAATTTCAAAGAGCCATCGCAGCCCAGCCAACGATGAGCAATGAGCCTCCAATTGGCGCCAGCTTGCTGAAGCTAGGGTCATTGGTTAAGGCCTGGTGGTAGAGGGGACCACAAAAGCAACCCATGCCAGCGAGGAGGACTGCACCTGCCTTAACGAAAAAATAAGTAGCGCGTTAATTTATGTGATTGCAACTGATTTGTTCCTTATCGAAGTCATTCAGTTCTCAATATAAACTCTACTTAAGCTTTGGTGCTTTATTCAGTTAATTCCAAACCAACAGACATTCTGTTCCTCCTATGGAGGTCATCAAGTAAAATAGAGCATAATGAGTATCATTCTTTTACTACTCTATTCATTCACTTAGCATGTTATTCAATCTGACAATGATTAAAAGAAGAATGGGTTTGTTGTGTGAATTTAGACGTGGAAATTGATAAAACAGGATAGATTGATAATACATGCAGACATGGAAATAAATTAAATAGGGTTCCAGGTGTCAGGTTTGATATCAGTGATGTTCAGTCATTAGACACTGTCACAAATCAGTGACATTTGATGACGTTACTGACATTCAACCCAAAAGAGTGGCAGATTAACATGGGCTGCATCTGAAATCACATACTTCACTATACAGTAGGCGACTAACAGTTTGTGAAAAGAGTTGTATGTCCAAATTCACAGTATTCCCAAAACAGTAGGCGAAAAATACCCTCAAAAATTACCCCGAAAAATAACTCGTTCTGGTGAGATTCTGAAGTACACCTCCGATGGACACTTTACTATCCCATGACTCACGAGGCCATGGGAAAAGATTTCTGAATGGCAGTAAAGTGACTCAACTGATGCTGGCGGGTGATATAATATTATATATTATAATATATAATGTATTCCGTAATATATAAATATATAGTAAAATAGTACGTTCGGATTACATTCACACTACACACATTCATACCATATAGAAATTTTTTTTAGCAGTTGTGGAGTAATTACTTACTTTAGAAGTACCTACTCAGAGAATATGCGATTTCAAATGCAACCATGGTCCACATACCGTAACTAAACCATTATAGGTGGTGAAAGCATATTTTTCTTCTGAAGGCCATTTTAAAGAATCCACGAATTGTAATGAAATTATTAATTTTTTTTGTTTCACAGAAAATGTAACAGCATACGGGTTTGCAGTGACATTATCACAATGACATTATAATTCATTATCACAGACAGATTACTGTTTAACAATGCACAAAGTGCAGGGGGCTTGTATCACCCACATACCTAAAAGGATTTATTTTATGATGAGAGGCTGACAGCGCATTATCCTGCTTTTTACAAGGCTACTTAGCAAATAAATGATTAAATAGACATGATATATTGATTTGAATGATCTACTATTTAATAATGCGAGAAACAAAAGACCACAGAGGGATAGAAAACAGAGAGACATATAACACTGCTATTAGGAAATCGGTTGCCTGGGACAACTGCTAATTTATACAATTTGGAATAATTAGACAATATTACATCACAGAATATTGCCACTGACCAATCACAATAAAATATCGCAAACAGCCATATATTTGACAGGTATATAGTAGACATAAGGGTTATAATGTAACAAAAATTAATTCAGATACATTTGGGACACTTTGAGACATTTAGGCTAGGTGACTGGATTTACCTGAAATCAGCCTAAATTTTAACAATATAATTTATCATTGTAGTTATCATAACTCCGATTTCAGCTGAAAATGTTTGTTAATGTAAGAATGATGATGAGAGGCGTTTACCAGAGCAGGTTTTCTACAGCGAGCAGCTCCTAACAATGCCAGACTGTGGTAGATGTGATACTTGTTTGCTGTATCATACAACTGAAGAGACAAAAAGAATATATATATATATATATAATTAAGTAAAAAATTGACATTATGAGATAAGTCATCATAACTATGAGATAAAAAAAAGTTATAATCATGACATAAAAAGTCACAATTATGACATAAACGTCGAAATTATGATAACTAAGATAAAGGGGCGACATTTTGACTAATAATTATGACAGTAAAAATGTCTGTCATAATTATGACAAACATTCTTTCAGAGTTTTGACTTTTCATGTCATAATTATGATGTATCAAAGCATTTTTTTTCTACTGTAATTTGGTGGAAACTGACTTCCATACAAAGGTCCTCTCTGTGTACAAAACAAACCAGTTTTTAGATAATAATTTCGTCAAGATGATCAGAGTGACACAGCAACAGAACATAAATAGCCAAATATACTCACCTCTCTCTGGTAATCACTCGCTTCGCTGCGTCTGAATCCTGCCCAGGAGAGAAAGTATGGGATGATATTAGACTCAAATTGATTAATAGATGCACGCACAATTATCCATGCACTGCATACATTTTATACATGTATCTTACTAACCACAAACAAATGCCTTTCAATTTGAGTCTGTGGAATTCTGGATTAAATGATTGTGCAGCGATTTGTACAAATACAGACATGTTTGTGAATAAAAATGTTCTGTTCTGCATTAATATATCATAAATTGCTCATGCAAAAAGGAATCTGTGCATATGTGGATCATATATTTGACAGGTATATAGTAGACATAAGGGTTATAATGTAACAAAAATTAATTCAGATACATTTGGGACACTTTGAGACATTTAGGCTAGGTGACTGGATTTACCTGAAATCAGCCTAAATTTTAACAATATAATTTATCATTGTAGTTATCATAACTCCGATTTCAGCTGAAAATGTTTGTTAATGTAAGAATGATGATGAGAGGCGTTTACCAGAGCAGGTTTTCTACAGCGAGCAGCTCCTAACAATGCCAGACTGTGGTAGATGTGATACTTGTTTGCTGTATCATACAACTGAAGAGACAAAAAGAACGGAAAAAATACAACATGGGCTAAAATTTTGGGCTAAAAGTGTTGCACCTTGTCCTAAATAATAAAAAATAAATATGAATAATGCATGACATTCAGAAGGTTTCCTCTGTTTTAAATGTCAATAATGTAGGTTACATAGTGAAAAACTTGGTCTATTACTCCCAACCCCATACTATGGAAGCCAATTTCCACCACACAAAAAAAAAAAAAAAAAAAAAAAAAAAAGTTAAAAAAGTTAAACCATGGAAACC
>NW_015641020.1:1277250-1278721 GCF_001515625.1 Sinocyclocheilus rhinocerous
ATATATATATATATATATATATATAATTAAGTAAAAAATTGACATTATGAGATAAGTCATCATAACTATGAGATAAAAAAAAGTTATAATCATGACATAAAAAGTCACAATTATGACATAAACGTCGAAATAATGATAACTAAGATAAAGGGGCGACATTTTGACTAATAATTATGACAGTAAAAATGTCTGTCATAATTATGACAAACATTCTTTCAGAGTTTTGACTTTTCATGTCATAATTATGATGTATCAAAGCATTTTTTTTCTACTGTAATTTGGTGGAAACTGACTTCCATACAAAGGTCCTCTCTGTGTACAAAACAAACCAGTTTTTAGATAATAATTTCGTCAAGATGATCAGAGTGACACAGCAACAGAACATAAATAGCCAAATATACTCACCTCTCTCTGGTAATCACTCGCTTCGCTGCGTCTGAATCCTGCCCAGGAGAGAAAGTATGGGATGATATTAGACTCAAATTGATTAATAGATGCACGCACAATTATCCATGCACTGCATACATTTTATACATGTATCTTACTAACCACAAACAAATGCCTTTCAATTTGAGTCTGTGGAATTCTGGATTAAATGATTGTGCAGCGATTTGTACAAATACAGACATGTTTGTGAATAAAAATGTTCTGTTCTGCATTAATATATCATAAATTGCACATGCAAAAAGGAATCTGTGCATAGTATTTGTACAAATCGCTGCACAATCATTTAATCCAGAATTCCACAGACTCAAATTGAAAGGCATTTGTTTGTGGTTAGTAAGATACATGTATAAAATGTATGCAGTACATGGATAATTGTGCGTGCATCTATTAATCAATTTGAGTCTAATATCATCCCATAAGAAAGACACGAAAAAGTTGCAGAAAAGCTTTATAACACTTTCAGAAACTGCTCACTGACGTACGCTCGGTCACGTTCGACCTGTCCAGTGCCCAGTAGTGTAATATTTACAGTAGTCTTAACGCAGCAATCGCCTGACGAGACCCATCAGCCAAATAAAACACAATCGATCAGAAAGGAGACCTACCGTGAGCACCATATGCACCTGCTGCGACAGCAAGTGCTCCAGAAATCCCTGCTAACCTCTGGACCAGTGAAGCAGCGTTCATGACTCCTGAAACAACCAGGGAACAACTGTAAGCACATGCAGGAAACTGATGTCATTACGGATCTAACAGGAAGAATGATGCTATCTACTCGCAACTACGAGCGCTGAGCCAAGATGGCGTCCAAAGGCACGGTTTCACGTCACGTGAGCGTTGCGATAAAGCTCTTCAGTGAGGTGACAATGAACAACTAGTTAAGATTCAACAAATTATGCAATATGGTAAGTACAACAATTAAAATAGAATAATAAAGAGTTATTTGTTTAAAATAGTACACTTTGCGGAAAGGTGTCCTTTTTCATTCAAGGTCACAGAAACACTTAGGCCTTAATATATATAT
>NW_015641020.1:1279410-1333871 GCF_001515625.1 Sinocyclocheilus rhinocerous
ACCATAAAGCATCATAGCATTAAAACCGCATGCACTTGATGCACTGTGGCTGTCTCTGTCAAGGCTTTCTAACCCAAACACTAGTTTCCATTGAAGCAATTCCTCCTGCAACCTGTCCGCGTCTTTGCCAGGTTTCACCAGAATCCTCTCTCTTCTAATCAAAAGGCAACAAGCTTTAATAACATCTATTAAAGCGATAGCTCACCCAAAAACGAAAATGGTCATCATTTACCCAACCTCATGGAACACAAAAAGAAGATATTTTGAAAAAAACACTATTCTATTCTATTCTATTCTATTCTGCTACTTTGATTCCATGACCACATTCATGTATTCTGTTTTAACAAGTGATTACTGTATATATTTTGCAACATGTGCAATGTATTCATCCTTTGAAAGACATCCTCAACATTGTGAATTCCACGATGCATGCATAAATCTTCATCCTTCAACATAGACAGCTTTCTCAAATACAAAGCTTCAATAATAGATCAAAAATGAGGTTCTCTCGCTCACTCTCTCTTTGTGTGCGAGTGCGGCGGGTGTGTGGATGCAGCCCCCTGTATGCCGTTAAATTATAAAGAGCCCTCGCAGAGTCCAGGAGACAACCCTGACCTCTGGTAACAGCAGGTTTGAGAGAGAGCACCACATGAGCTCTGCAGCAGAAACAACATGGTGCCAATAGCTGATTCCGATTCAGTGGATTGTTTTAGCACATGGTGTGTGATTGGCGTAGCTTTGGTCTGAGATCAGCTTTCTTGGTTTATTGTTATGTGGAAATTGAGTGCTTGAGGATGCACTGTAAGTTTCTCGAACTCTTACTTTTGCCAAGTCAGGGAGTGTCAGAGCAAGAGATGATACCGGTTATCAGCAGGGATCAAGCTGTTGATAGATACTTGGCTGTCTTTCTGACTCTGGGCTTTGAGCTTAATACCACACAAACGTCTGTCTAAAATGACATAAAAAAAAAAAAAACCTGTCCTTGATTAATGTAAGATTCTTGATGATGTAAACATTCTAACTGCAGTCAATTAAACCATTTTCATGCCTTCTGTACTTTCCAAACTCCATGTACACAAGTGTAAAGGAGTTTTGTGTAAGGGTTAGATTTAGGTTTGAAAATATGTATATTATACAGTAAATATGGTATTTTTCTTAGAAATTTCCATTGACCATTGTGTTTTTTATGTTTATACTCACACAAACCATTTTTAATTTTTTTTACAGTATGTTTTGTCAGTAGTTTTCCATATGAGGGCTGTTGGCTGGTCCCTGTCATGTAGGTGATTTCATATTTTACTGTGGGGAGATTTGGTCCCCAAAATGTTGGCAAAGCCTGACCCACTTGAACCTCTGTGTCAGTATTAGTGTATAAGATGATGTTTGTGTGCTTGTGTCTGCATTATCTGTGTGCTAGTTTGCATACTATTGTTTGGCAAATTCTGTCAAGTTTGGCAAGTTCTCTTAATAGGCTGCATAATGTTCTTTGTGTGTGTGTGTGTGTGTGCGCGCGCGTGCGTGCGTGCGTGTGTGTGTAGGAATGAGGCAGTCGCAGAGTGATGTACAGTATGTGTTTCAGAGTCCAGCGAAATGGATTTATTTTCTCACTAGCGCTATTTAGCCCCTTACAGTAGACAAAATGACAAGCAGAACAGCACAGCCATGAAACATTTTATTAACACATGCACTTGATGCACTGTGGCTGTCTCTGTCAAGGCTTTCTAACCCAAACACTAGTTTCCATTGAAGCAATTCCTCCTGCAGCCTGTCCGCGTCTTTGCCAGGTTTCACCAGAATCCTCTCTCTTCTAATCAAAAGGCAACAAGCTTTAATAACATCTATTAAAGCGATAGCTCACCCAAAAACGAAAATGGTCATCATTTACCCAACCTCATGGAACACAAAAAGAAGATATTTTGAAAAAAACACTATTCTATTCTATTATATTCTATTCTATTCTATTCTGCTACTTTGATTCCATGACCACATTCATGTATTCTGTTTTAACAAGTGATTACTGTATATATTTTGCAACATGTGCAATGTATTCATCCTTTGAAAGACATCCTCAGCATTGTGAATTCCACGATGCATGCATAAATCTTCATCCTTCAACATAGACAGCTTTCTCAAATACAAAGCTTCAATAATAGATCAAAAATGAGGTTCTCTCGCTCACTCTCTCTTTGTGTGCGAGTGCGGCAGGTGTGTGGATGCAGCCCCCTGTATGCCGTTAAATTATAAAGAACCCTCGCAGAGTTCAGGAGACAACCCTGACCTCTGGTAACAGCAGGTTTGAGAGAGAGCACCACATGAGCTCTGCAGCAGAAACAACATGGTGCCAATAGCTGATTCCGATTCAGTGGATTGTTTTAGCACATGGTGTGTGATTGGCGTAGCTTTGGTCTGAGATCAGCTTTCTTGGTTTATTGTTATGTGGAAATTGAGTGCTTGAGGATGCACTGTAAGTTTCTCGAACTCTTACTTTTGCCAAGTCAGGGAGTGTCAGAGCAAGAGATGATACCGGTTATCAGCAGGGATCAAGCTGTTGATAGATACTTGGCTGTCTTTCTGACTCTGGGCTTTGAGCTTAATACCACACAAACGTCTGTCTTTTGAAACTTCATTGGTGGGAAACAAAGCTGATGAATCAATAGTAGCCTCTTAGCTGTATATGGTATTATGTCATCTTGCTCACCACTCACATTTGCAATGCTATAACTTCAACTTAAAGGGTCACACCAAAATTTTTATTTATTTATTTGGTAATAATTTACCCTCATGTTGTTTCAAACCTGTATGGCTTACTTTCTTCTTTGGTACACAAAAGAAGATATTTTTTCAGAATATCTTATTTTGTCCATGCAATGAAAATAGTTCTTAAAAGGTCTTATGTTTCTGTTATACAGAAAGTCAATGGGGTCCAAAACAACAACAACAAATTATGAATATGGTTGGCTCTGTGGTGAATTGCTTTTGATCCTCTATTGTAAGTCATTTTGACATACAGTTAATGCAAAAATGTAAATGTGCAGAATTTCTCCTTTTGTGTTCCACAGAAGAAAGATTGTGACAGTTTTCATTTGTGGGTGAAGTAACCCTTTAAGATCAATTGCTATCGATTGCTATCATGTGTGTCATGCTGTCAATTTCCACCAAGAAAATCCCCGGAGACAGTTCCATTGGCATTCCCATTCGTCTCAATGGCAGTTGCTGCAGATGGTGCAGGATTTGAAATCTGTGGTTCCCATGAGCAAAGATGGCAGAAGTTTTTGAGCCAATCCCTCCCAGTTTTTAAATGCCATGACCGTACAACTGTTTTGGACAGTATCAGCATAAATCCATATAATTTTGTGATGACTTTGCAATGATAAGGGATAGAATATATACTATTAAAACTTACTTTAGTATAATTCTCGCTATAGTATATTCCTTTGTTGGTCTGTTGTCTGTCAATCAATCAATAAAGCTAAACATGTGCTGACTTAATATTCACAGCTGCCAATGGGGCATTTGATTGTGGTATGTGTATATTGCCACAAAATAAAAACATTATGGCTGGTTTTCAGTGATCATTGCAAGTTTGTATAACACATTTATACAAAGAAATCAGGATCCGTATTAAAGGCTGTCGATGGAGAAAGAGGCTTTCAGGTTTAGATTGTAGCTAAATTGTCTACCAGCAGGGAATAATTGGGCCATGTGCAGCAGCCAAAACTTAACCCCTTGATTACCACAGAAAATCATCTTGTAGAAACAAAGGAAAATCATGTTTAAAGTAATGCCATTATGGAAGCCTCATAAACTTCATAAAAATCTTTTTATGGACGAGAGCAACCTTACCCTTTGCTCAGAGGCTTTGTACAAAGATAGGTTATGAAGATTTAGACGGTTTATGGAAATTTGTTTTTAAAATTTAAATCTTCAGAACCTTCCCTGTAAAATTTGGCCTTCACAAGCATTTAAATTATGCTGGAGATGAAGGCACGCACACTGAGTGCATTGGAGATTCCAGTAATGTACTCGGATCTAAGCACTGAAATGCACCGTTTGCACAAAGTGCCTATATGATGAAAAAGGAAGATGTTAGAGACAGCAAGAAAAAGATAGGGACAGTGATCAGCACAGTAATTAGCAAAGCTCATTAGGCTCATCTCCATCCTGCTTCAAAGGCAACTCATGCAAATTGACAGGATTTATCCACCAGCTTCATTTTGAAAAGTTCAGTGGTGAACAGACCTGTAGCGCTTACTTGCTTAGAAATGCCACAGGAATGTTTATAATGAAAGATTTTACTAGTTAATCCAAAATGTTATCTTCTTTTTCAAAGTAGTTGATTGAGTAGATTCTTTAAATGCTTTTAAAAGAATTCTCGTATACTTATTAAAGCTGGATTTATGTTATCAAACTAAAAGGAAGAACAGAAATATTATTACAATTGAAAATAATTATTTTGTATTTTAATATATTTTCAATTTTTGCTATGTTGAGAAAGCGGAATTTTCAGCAACAATTAGTGTCACGTGATCCTTCAGAAATAATTCAAATATGCTTATTTTGTTCTCAAGTAACATTACTTATTATCAGTGTTGAAAACAGGTGTGCTGCTTCATATTTTCATGGAAACTATGATACTTTTTTTCCCAGATTATTTGATAAATAGAAAGTTCAAAAGAACTGCATTTACTTGAAATATAAATCTTTTGTAATATACATGTCTTTTGATCAGTTTAATGCATCCTTTGTGAATAAGTGTTAATTAGTTAATAATAAGTAGTGTTAATAAGTATATATTTAAAAAAATATATATAGACACACTGCAGTCTATATATATTGGTGGTTGGTGATACAGCAGTCAGCCAGCTGTTGTCTCTGTAGTGACAATTTCATATTGCTATGCAACCCATCTTGTGGTTCTAAGGATATTTGGATGGTTGCCAGGTGACGCTCTCCTCATACTGAGTGACATATCTCAGGGCTAGGCTTAGAAAAACAGACTGATTCATCTTATTTTTAAGAGGCTGTTTGCAGGAGGCCATCATTTACATCATCTGACCAGCCTCAGCCTGTGCTGCAGACAGAAATAATGACATCCCTGTTGAGTTCTCACCATCTCTAAGATAAATTCCAGCAGAATCTGAATCGATTTTTCAGAGACAATTGATGGGCTATGAGGGTCTTAAGAGAACCTCTTGAAGTTCAGATGCAGCCTCTCAAGCAAGACATTATCATTGTTTAAAAATATATATATATATATATATAAATGACAGCCTCTCAGTCCCTTTCTTCCAAATAGTTTCATTGACTTTCATTAACAAGGTTAATTAAAAGAGGAGAGAGAGGCTGTATTGTTTCCTGGGGCAGTGGGCAGATTTTGGTCATGAGGATGTTGCTAACATTGTCCATGAAACTTCCACATTCATATTCATCCACATACACATCCATTCATGCACATAAACATGCACACAACCCCCCGAACACCAACCCTATACTGTATTAATACACACAAAACACTCAGAGATGCAGTCACGGATTTGGAGACAGACTTCAGCAGCACTGCTGGGCAACAATCAACACCTTGTTTATTCTGATAAAAAGTCGAAAAAAAGGAGAGAAGAACAAGATACGCTGATTTTCACTGAGCCCCCTTCAGGGCAGATTCCCACTGCTGTTTGTCCTTGCCTTGTTAAGCTGGTTCCATAAGCGCACCACAAAACTCAAACAGAACTTTTGCTTCTGTAAAAATATCCATCTGGATAGATTCACATCCTCATAAAATGATATTCGAGAGAATATTTTGCACCTTCGGGATCACTGATGCTTGTTTTGTTGCACTGGATCCTGCAGCTAGACTCTATCTGCTTTATTTATTCTGCTCAGTGGAGTTGCACTCTTCACCTACAGCATTGCACCCTGGAGGTGTACAGTATTGTACATTGTATATCATATATTGTATATTTTGTGTGTTGTATAACCATCCATTTGATATGGCAGGTTTACTGTGCCCTTTGGAGCAAACCCTGTAGTCAAATTACTTGTAAGTGCGACATTATTTCATTGATTCATCTAGAATCATGATTCTGACAACCTAATCTCACAGGAAAGTGTAGCTATTTTACAAGGTGGTGATTTTGTATGAATTTGTAAGTGTGAATCAGACCAAAACCATCAATTCACCAAAACGTAAAATAGTTATGAACTGCCATGAGATTGTGTTGGATTCTGATTCATTTACGAAGAAGATTGGTAACACTTTATTTTAAGGACTCACTATTAACTAGTTGCTTATTAGCATGCATATTACTAGCATATTGGCTGTTTATACAGTAAGTACTCATAAAGCACATATTAATGCCT
Organism: Sinocyclocheilus rhinocerous; assembly: GCF_001515625.1. Lineage (NCBI taxonomy): Eukaryota > Metazoa > Chordata > Actinopteri > Cypriniformes > Cyprinidae > Sinocyclocheilus > Sinocyclocheilus rhinocerous. Next base: position 1,285,768 of record NW_015641020.1, read on the forward strand.
TATTCTGCATTACTTTATTCTAGATCCCTTAATCTGACCCCATACCTAAACGTAACAACTACCTTTTTAACTATTAATAAGCAGCAAAGTAGGAGTTTATTGAGGGAAAAGTCGTAGTTAAAAGTGAATTAGTGTTCCCTATTCTAAAGTGTTATCAAGATTTTTAACACTGCCACCTTAAACATGTTCTTGTTTTACTTTAATTGTAATAAGTTTGGCCCATCATTGTACAACTATCATTTAAAAAAAAAAAAAGAGGTATGTTTTACAAGAATACAATTTCAGTCTTTCAGTCTTTCTACTCAAAGTTTCAAATTTGATTCAACATGTTACTTGCTGTTTCTTTGTAATTATTTGTGAAATTCAGGAAAAAGTGAAAATTTCTACACAATTTTTTTGTGGATTCAGAAAGTGTAATAAAATATTTAAAAATTATTCTTGATCAATGAATCAGAATCACAATTCTAGTTTATTAATCTAATTATTAGCCAAATAAAATTGCAACTACAAGATGTCATCTGAACATTTTTTGATGAATGAATTCTGCCATGATCAATAGAAAATGTACACAAGCATCTCTTATAAAGAAATTGTCATTGCCTTTATGCAAGCACTAATAACAGTAATTGTGCTAGACGAATATGGCACTGACTTTTATTAATAAGAGTCTTTGTTAATTAATCTATAATGAGCCAAATTTACATAGAAAGGATATGATCTGAAAAGAATGACAATGACTCAATTTAAATATGCTTGCTGCTGTGCTATACCAGCACAGATAATACCTATAGACTGAATTGGTGGAACTACTGTTTGGACAGTTCTATTTACTGCTATTGACTCGTGCAATACACACTTCACCTTTAAATGAAGTTTAAAGTTTATATCTTTTAATAACATCACATATTGCAATTTGTGATAACATTATCCTGTCATGCAACATGCAGGTTATTCTATTTGGCATTCACAGCAGAGTACATTTGGAGATAACTGTAATAGCTAGATAAATAGCCTATCTGAAACTGCTGGTCAAAGTCAGAGGGATTGTTGTTGTGTTTAAAGAAATATTGACATCTTAGATTACACAGCGATAAGTGTGATGGTAAAGAGTTCTCCAAGTGCTTATGGCAGATGATTGTTTATTGTGCCCAATGATATCTCGGTTTGAACTAATCTTACCTCATCTGTCTTTTAGTTTGTCCTGTATATTTTTATGTCCCTTTCCCTTAGATCATCCACATTCCCTTTCATCCCTCCATGCAAGGATCCCTTTGCTTTTTTTGTGTATTTAAATGAACGCAGCGCTGAAATCATTGAGTTCGTCATGACTTATTTTAGGCCATTGCTTCATTATTTAGCCTACTCTGAATTTGCATTTGCGTCTTTAATATGCAAATAATGCATCTCACTTACAAATGCACTGGATGAAATAACTAACTATATAAACAAATAAATAAATGATTATGGTTAATTACAGGAATCAGCACTATGTAAAGAGCAGGATGAGCTGATTTAATAACCTGTGAAATTGTTCTCTATTTAAAGAGGAGCTGTGTGAACAAACGCACACACCCACCGACAGAAATGCTTAAACAATGTACAGCATCCAGTTACTCTGTCATAAATTGAAATGAAAGCGGGAGACAACACCAGTCATCATGATTAGCATCAATCAGTATGTTAGAACATCACGGTGGCCTACATTCAAACTGCTGGTGTGTTCAAACTCTTGCTTCCTGTTTCTTCAGAGGACTGGGATGGAGAGGTGAACGGAAGTTCATAGACTGGATTCATGACAGAATTACTCATGTCTTACTCACATGTGACTTGCATGTGTCACGTTTTGATACACTTTTAAATGTTGCCTTGTGAAAGCGAACCAAACTAAGGAGAAAGTGCAACGCTGTAACAATCTACAGGTCTGAAAACATTGTCAATGTGACCTTCTTTTTGTTTTCTCATAATTACCTCATAAGGTGGAAATAGCTTCCATAATTAAGAGACTTATTTTAAGAGTCTCATTTTCTTAAAGCCATTTGTTCAGGGCCCACACAAGAAAACATTGCTCATGCTGTATGTAAAATGCATACACGAGTCACTACTGCCGTACACCCACTGTTTCACATATATGCATAATCAGTACGAAAAATGGCCATGAAAAAGGATTTTCTAGTATTTGTTTTTCCTCTCTTCCTCCCTGTTTATCTCATCTCTCTTCTGTGCCTCTACTTCTCCATTTTCTTTGTATCTCCTTCACTCATTCCCCCTCCATCCTTTTCTTTTCCCCCATGAGTGTATATTGAGGGCAGGTGGATGTATCCGGTATCCTTTTCTCCCCTTCTAACTCTGTCTATTTTCCTCATGCCCAGATCTCATATGGGCTTCAATTATGAACAGATGCCAGGAAAGTGCGAGACACGCGCACACATGCACTATAGAAGCGTGTCCCACCTCGTCCTGTTAGAGCTGCTATATTAATCTGTTTCTTGTCATGCAAGCTGAGAAAGAGGAACAAAGAGAGAATGGCAGGAGAGAGTAGGGCACAGTGGGATGCCCGTTTTCTTGCCTGTGGTGACTGCCCTGTGACCCTGCCAGGTGGTATTGACTCATGGACACCTGATGGCTGCTTGTTTGAAGCTATTGGAAATGCCCTCAGACTGGTAGAACTCAGAGATATGTAACTAAGATTTTAGAAGGACAGAGAGGAGACATGTGCTCACCTGGCTAGAGACTGAAGACTGCAGTTTTGCCAAGTACAATGTGTTCCTGGAGATTTTGTTTGTCCAGAAAAAACAACATTTCAGAAAAGAAACTAACCCAGTCTTACCCATTAACGACTCCTTAAAATCACAAGGAAATGATACTGTAGGTCCTAAAACGATCCCTAAAATCTGATTGGTTGATGCAAATGTTGTTCCAGGACCAACAAGAATGTTGATCCAGGAATGTGTCCTACTTGCCGGAATCACATTAAGATAAGGCACTCTTAAGACTGCACAATAAAGTGTCTCCATTATGGTTTTGTCGACCCAAATGGCCTTGAATGTAATGAACATTATGTATTTCCAGCAAGATAAAAGAACCTGTGTCGTTTCATCCAAGCTCTTGTAGAGAAATCCAACAATTTGCCTTGGAGGCGACTGCAAACTTTATAGTATGTTTTTATCTCTGCTTAGAAACATACTTACTATTTATATTTTACTAGTGTGCAGTCCAGTGTCATGAATAAAGGTCCATTTGCACCAAGGGCAATAACTAAAATGATAAAGATAATTATAAACGTAAAACGATCCCTAAAATCTGATTGGTTGATGCAAATGTTGTTCCAGGACCAACAAGAATGTTGATCCAGGAATGTGTCCTACTTGCACTAATCACATTAAGATAAGGCACTCTTAAGACTGCACAATAAAGTGTCTCCATTATGGTTTTGTCGACCCAAACGGCCTTGAATGTAATGAACATTATGTATTTCCAGCAAGATAAAAGAACCTGTGTCGTTTCATCCAAGCTCTTGTAGAGAAATCCAACAATTTGCCTTGGAGGCGACTGCAAACTTTATAGTATGTTTTTATCTCTGCTTAGAAACATACTTACTATTTATATTTTACTAGTGTGCAGTCCAGTGTCATGAATAAAGGTCCATTTGCACCAAGGGCAATAACTAAAATGATAAAGATAATTATAAACGTTTTAATTCTATTAGAATATTGGAGTCCCACACCACAGCTATAACAGCACAGGGGAATGATATTGTTGGAATCACTTTCAGAACAATGTTTTCCCAGCTGATTAACAATAAAAAATAAAAAAAAACAGCCAATCAGAATCCATTCTGATATAAGTGCTCAAGCATTTAAAGTGGTAGCTATGCCATAACTGCACGCATGCTTATAATAAACAGAACATTAACGTGGGTTGGTGTGGATGTTAATATAGTTAGCTAAAATAGTTGTGTCCAAGTTCAGGAGCTGCATCCTTAGAAGATCACAAACTTCTAAGGACATGCCTTCGAAGTCCATGAAGTTCGAACCAAGCATTGCTTATGGTCTAGTCTATTGAGAATTCCTCATCACTTGGCAACTGTGACAGCTGCAGTTGACCAGTGGCACTAACGATTATACTGAACTTTTTTGATAATGATATTCAGCTGACAGAACAGGGTTCACATTGACTTCCATAGTTATTTTAAAGAATCTTGGTAACCAAACAGTTGACGGTAGTCATTGCCATAGTATGGAAAAAAAATACTATGGATGTCAATGGCTACCATCAACTGTTTGGTTACCAGATTCTTCAAAATATGTTATTTTGCTTTCAACAGAAGAAATAAACTCATACAGGTTTGGAACAACTTGAGGGTGAGTAAATGATGACAGAATTTTCATTTTTTGTGTGAACCATCCCTTTAAGTCAGGTCAAGTCAACTTCTTTAGTGCTTTATGCAATACAGATCGTGTTAAAGTAGCTTCATAGAGATAAACAGGAAAACATCAGAATCAGTTGAGACAATTCAAATTCTGCTGTAAAGTAGCTCTAAGAGAGAATAGTGTCATTAATTATCTCAAGTCAGTTCAGCTTAGGTTTAGTTAAGATCAATAACCGTCTGAAATTCATTGAATTGAAATTAGTTCAATTCAGCTATAAGCAGATCTACAAAAGGCAGCAATGTTGATATTCAGTTCAAGTCAGTTTAATACCAGTGTTGATGTTGAGAGATGCGATTCAGTTGTAAAATTAAAAGTTCTTTCTGCCAAAGGAATCGCTTTGATGTCCTTGGAACAACATACTAATAACCACTCAATAAAACCCAGCATTCACATATAGCATGGCTATTTATTTGCTAAGGTTTAACACTCAAGCATTGCGGCAGTTTTTCATAGGCAAGCGCCATTTAAAATCTAGCTCAGGTAATACAAACATACATATAATGTAATTACTATACCCCACAATTAAATCATAAGAACATCACGGTTACTAACACAATTAAACTATTGACTAATTGGCACTGCATTTGTTTAACATTCAGGTTAATTATAGCATTTCATCACACATGGTCTTACTCAGTATGAATCCAGTCTTCATTAACTTGTGTCTCAAATGCTCTTACATAAGCTACCGTATTTCTATCATATTAATGTCATGCCATCTTCCTAATTTTATCAGTCACCAGACAATTTACTTTCATTAAACGTGCAATTTCACTGAATATGTCACGCACATCCCTGAATGTGTCTTGACAGTTGCTGCTATACAGGTGTCACCCCACCATTCAAATACTGTGAGAAGAGAACTGTCAGATTGTCTGTCTAAAACAAATTTGCCATCAGCAAGGTAATGAAAGCCTGATGAAGTTCATGCTTAAAGATAGATTACATTTTCAACCGACACCGTTCTGTGATGCGTCACTACCACCGGGGTGTAAAGAAGAATTTAGTCCCACGTGTTGATCGGAAAGTGTGATGCTCACACGTTCAAACACATGCAGCTCTGGGTGTGTGATCTTTATATGCCTGTTCATGTTCTCATGCCAGTCTGTGTGTGAGTGTGTGTACGTGTGATACGGCAGCACCTCCTTGCATACGCTTTGACTCAATCGCATTTGTGAGGCATTTGAAGCGTGACTGGTGAACATAGACACGGGGGTGAGAGTGTTGTTCCAGGGAGCCATTGCTTGTTGAAACTGAAAGAAAGAAAAACATTTCCCTCGTGTGTAGAATAACTGACTGCTTTTACAGGATCTCACTGTTTCAACAATACATATGTTGTTTTTGGTGAACATGTTGGATGGCAGATAATGTGGAAGACGGTGACTAAGTGATTAGAAAACCTGGTCCCAGACAGCAGAGTGGGCCCAACATTAAATCTCTCTTAAACCCTGAACTCATCCTGCAATTGATGCCTCTTGACCTCTTCTCCGGAGGGTCGCTGAACTGCAGCTGACCCTGTATTCTGACTCCCAGCAGCATGATAATTACATCAGTGATTTCATTACCAATAAACTATTGAGAATGTTGTCGGATCTGACTGTAAATGGTATTTTATTCTAAAATATAAAAATTAATCTGTATACAGTATGGGTGAATTTCACAAAAAAAGCCTTTTATATTTCACCCCAAAATTAAAATGTAAACATAAAGAAAATTAAGCCTGTTTTTATTATTATTATTATTATTATTATTATTATTATACATTATTTTCATTTAAATTAAGTGCATTTATCTGTACTTTAATTTATGTTCACCAGAATTATATTTTTATTATACAAAATTTCCATTTCATAATTAAATTGCTATACCTTAATACTACTACTACTACTACTACTACTACTAATAATAATAATAATTTACATTATTTTCATTTCAATAACGTGCAAATAATGCCAAAAAAAAGAAACAACAGCATAAGAATCTTAATGATACTAATTCTTTTGGTTTTGGGGTAAAATATGACATGGATATGTTCTTGATAGATTCACACACACAGGCAGTATTTTCTATTGTGGAGATTTCCTGTATATGGTAAACAATGTATATACATTTAGTCATTTGGCAATCAGAAAGTTTGGTAACTGCCTCTGTAGGTTGCAAATGATATTTGTCAAAACACAGATGGAAGATCATGATGACTTGAAACATCCAAAAGACCCTGCCCACTGAGTTTATAAATTCAATCTTTACATTACCATTGTATAAGAGCAATGATGATTGTATGCACACACAAAAAAGCTATTAGATTACAATGAGAGCGTGAGGGTGGATGAATTGTTGAGGGTGTGCAATCTGTAAGAATGTGTGCATGCATGTTTGAAGCATCTTTGTGAAACAAAGCCCCCTCGTCCTCTGGGGAGCTGACAGCAAGAGAGGATCTTATAAGTCACATCAAAGATTCTTCTCACCGGTCACTTACTGAGAATGAGACAGATCAAACGTCCCTCAGTAGAAATGAGAGAGAGAGAGAGCATTGCAGAATATTTCTTTATAGAATGTACAACTCCCCAGGGGTTTCCTCTCCTGTTGTAGATGACCCCCAACGGGCAAACGCTGTGTACGTGTGTGCGATGCTTGTGTGTTGCGAATATCAAAGAGGTTGTGTGGCTACATCAACTCTAGCTCTGCACATACTGTATGTCAGTCTTCTCTGCTGTGGACCATAACCGTTGATGGCTGATTCTTATCCACTGAGAACTGCATGTGTCTTCAGCTCTGAACTCTCAGTCTTTGGTTTAGGGCAGTAAACATGTGATATAAAAGTAATATGTCTTAGTGAAATCAGACAGCTTTGTTTCTGTCTCGGACAGTATCTTCCTTGTCACCATCTTGGATAGTGTCGTCAATCATAGTCAACCTCCCCCTCCCCAACCTAATTGCTCCTTTCTGTTCACCCCCTTGCATCCATCTAACACTGTCCTCCCTTTTTCTCGTCCCTTGACTTGCATGTTTTTCTTTGTCTTCATCACTGATAAGCTGCCAGCATGACTGTTAAAAGATACTTTTGCAAAATGCCATAACAGTCATTACAGAAATGTGACCAAAACAAAGGACCGCATGAGACGGATGTTTTTAGCACTGTTAAAATTCTATTTCTCCAGAAGCTATTCTGGAACAAATCAAGCTTCTGAAAAAAAAAAAAAGATCTTTCTAAATATAGACATTTTTGGATGAAAGAGCTTTGGAAGTTAATGCAGATTTTTTTTTTTTTTTGGACATTCTTCATTTCCTTTAAAAAAAATTAAGGCTGAAGATTAGGGATTATTTACAATGAAGGTAAATGGGGATGATTTTTGGAGGATTTAAAAGCAAAAATGTAGAGCTTGTAATTTCGTCAGAAGAGTTGTTCATTTATTTATTAAAATGTGTGTTGTTTGAACTTTAAAACTGTTTAAATCATTTTTACATTTGTTTTAGGGTTTTTATGTAAACAAAGTTGTACACAGAATATAACTTTACATTGTTTAAATGTTTTTCTTTAAGCCTAAAAAAATATATAGTGCCCTGCATATTTGAATCAATCGTAGGTGATGAAATTACAACATAAACTAGAAAAATATAGATCCTACACACTTCTCGGGTTTTCATCATAACAGAAATTTTAATGAGCAACATTTCAGTCAATCAACCTTCCTCAGGCAAACTTGAGTAGTCTGTGGGATCTCTGTTTTTTCTTTTAAAGAAAAGGAGAGACGGGTGAAAATGTTTTGATTGTTTGTTTGTTCTAATCAACACAAGTGCTTCAAATACTTTAAATACTTTGTCAGTTATTACCTTTATACAGTCATTCCAGTAAAGTCACACTGAAAAACAAAAATATTGTAATTTTAATGAAATTTAAATGATTTTAAGCAATTGTGATCAAAGTATTTACAATATTTTTTTTTACAGTTTTAAACTGTAAAAGTTGTTTGCTTTTTTCACAGAATTGTATGGCAACCACAGTTGCCAGTTTTGTTTAGTAAAAACAACAGGATTTTATTATTTTTTTTTAATATATATATAGTGCATGCTGACTCTGGATCTCACATTGTAGATACATTGTCTGTGGAGCATTTGGAGAACTGCCTCTGTTGTTTTCTAGTGTGTATGGTCTTGTAAGGTGGGATACTGTGGCAAGGCAGGCCAGTAAATGTCTCCCTCATGCTGTGAGAGGCAGGAGGAATGAATCCCTCTTCTGCCCAGAGCAGATGTTTCCGCTGCTTTAACAGATTTAGACACACCTGCTGCCTTCAGCTTCAGTTCAAATTAAGGTGAGACCAGTCTGCATGAGTTTAAGATCTCCTGAACGTCCTCAGTGTTGTCTGGAGACTAGTTAGAATGTGATCTATTTCTGTGTAACTGACTGGATGTGTTTCAGCTGGGTCTCACTGATGCCCATGGTGATGCTCATCACATCATACTGTAGAGCAGAATTAGAAAATAGATATTTCCACAAGAAATAGATGTTCCCTAAATGTCCTTGATTCATGTGTAGATATTAGTACTGCAGTTTGTGCAGCTGGAGCAGAATCAAAGATTATAGTTATTAAATGATTAATACATTTATCAAACGGCTGCTTTCTCAGACTGATGTTAAGTGATGGAGGATTGTGAAATAATTGCATGTCATGTAGTTTACAATTAGAGTCTACTGAGTTAATTTTAACTCTGCATAAATTTAATGATTTTAAATAATTTAATTAATAATGTATTGTGTTTCCTTTCTATTTTGTAAATGTAACCATATAGCAACCATCTGACAGTCCTGTAAAATACACAGGTCATTGTCAGGTGACATTTGTGTCTCCATGAGCCATGATATAATTATCAGAATACTGAATTTACTGACATTATTTGACTGGTTTGATTCTGTTTAGTAATGTAGTGTACTTTTTTTTTTTAAAGAAAATGTGCATTGTTTCAATAGTTTATTCTCAATCATAATATCAACCAATTTGCATGTCCCCATTCATCACTATTACATTTCACCTTTAATTCAATATGTTACTTGCAGTTTTTTTTTATTAATTGTGAAATTTATTAGCAATTTCTAAGTGAAAATTGTTTCTGAAAAATCTGTATTTCTTCAGTATATTTTCTGAGAAAATATATGGTTTGAAATAATGGTAAAATATTATATTACTGAAAATATTATGACATCACAGTATATATATACAATGATATTATTTTACCATTAGACAAAAAAACACTTATAGAAACAGTTGTCATTCAGAAATTGCTAGTAAACTTCTTAAACTACGAAACAGCACGTAACACGTTGCATTCAACGGAAATTTGAAAACTCTGATTTGATTTCCGTTTTCTGCGAATGAGTGCAATCTGGGTACCAAAGATGCGCGTTTCCATACAAATAACAAACCAATAAGCCTTAGCACAACAGGGATATAAAAGAAGCTCCCCCATCATCCGGCGCAGTTGAGATCGTGTGATGGTGAACAAGAGGGGCTTCTGCCACTTTAATATGCCCTGACGTCATTCTGATGCAGGACTGAGGATGGCCGCGTGCGTGAGGAAGGAGAGATAAATCAAACGTATCATATCATATAAACTTCAGCCATGTTTTTTTGACAGCACTACGGCCGTCAGCACGCCGTTATACGTCGAGGTCTGTTAGTGTTGTGTTCACTGTCCAGCAGAGCTGTATCATAAAGGAATGCAGGGATGCTGAGAGGCCCGCGTGTGGAATGCGCGCGTTGTCAAAGCGACAGAGCAGCTCGGATACAGAGCGTCACAGAGAGCAACGCGCATAAGAGAAAGAGAGAGAGAGAGAGAGAGAGGGCGAGAGAGGGCGAGAGAGATGGGCAATCAAAAACCTCACAGCATCTCTCTCACTGCAAAGGCTCCCGGAATCACGGGGAAACGACAGCGGAGCCGGTGAGCACCATGACCGCCTTCAGTAGCCGGAATCAGACGCTCGAGATGCCGATAGATTAAACTCGAGACTTCAGTGTTAAAGTCAACGTGTTAAGTCGGCGTTTGTTGCCGGAAAACCGAAATATACCACGTCAAATACGTTTCAACGGAAAGAGAGTGTTGATTAGACTCATAGAGGGGAAAAACAGGTCATAGAAGTGAATTCGTGTTTGTTGTTTTATTTTTTCCCCATTTGCGCTATAATGGGAGAAGCTGGCGGTCGTTTCCAAACAAGCTTTTCAACGGACAAATCCAACTAGACTTAATTTACGTAGACGTTCTGTTGATCGAGCGGCGCGCGTACACAATTCTTCACTTTTAAGATCGTTTCCTCTGAATCTGTCTTATCAGGGTGTTGTCGGGAGAAACCGTGAAACATTTCCTGCTATTCTCGGGCAGCGGAGAATCTTTTGGTTTATTCCGAGCTCAGGCTGATGGAATTGCGCTGAGCAACGACTGAGAAAACGAGGAAATACCCACACATCTCCTATATACAGACCTCGGATTTCTGACTGCGGCTCATTCCCAGGTAACGGCACTTCTATGGAAAATATATTATAAATTCAATTATTTCTGCTCTTTGTTAGGCTGTTGCATAGTAAGCAGGGGTTTCAGCTGGAAAGTACATAAAATGTTGTTGGCATAAGGGGAAACGAGAGGGCCACTTTTGCTGTTTAAACTGCGTGGTGCTGCAACCTGTTCTAAAGCATTTTCCGAAATGCAGAGCGACAGGCGCTTCAACCGCTTCATGGTGCTGTAGCGTGCATGATTGTGTGTCGGGATATTAAACGTGCACATTGACCCATTTTAATGTCATGCGCAAAGAGTACCAACCTCACTGAATTGAAACACCAATCGAAAACATGGACTTTTAAATTATTTCCAGGAATTTATTGTGATCAAATATACTTTTTCTGATTCATTTCTATGCCATCCCACATCACTATCACCGAGCTCCACAATGTATTCAAATTCAAAACAGCAAATAAAATTGGAATCATATATAGTAATGCATTAGCTGATCAATCTAAAACATGTTTTTTCAGTTTTTTAAACATGGATGCTATAAATATACTGTATCAGATATATCATAGCATCCATTAACATGATCACAAATCCAATTCAGAATCCAAGTCAGATGTGAAATTTTTATTTTCTTATACCTCAATTTTTTCTAGTAAGTCCTTTATATTTGCACAAAGAGGCATACATCTTTTCTGTTACATGTTTGTTCATTTATTGTTGTGATTTCACCCCATGTAGACCATGTGCAATTTGTTAAATTGGTGTTAGAACACTGCTCGGTCTTCCCTCTTTTTTTTCTTAGTATATTTGAAAATGCTTTGACGTCATAGAGCGCGAAAATTAGATGATCAAATAATCACTCCGGCCCCCAGCATCCTTCTCTGTCCTCCTGCAACTCACACACTTACACATACACACACAGTGGAACATAAACCTATCACCGTATATCAAATACAAGTAATCGCTGGTTCACTGATGTGCCGAACATCTGGGAGGAGAGGTCAAAGCAAGAGCAGCAGATACCACACACACACACACACACACAGACAGTCTGAAAGAATGGGCCACATTTATATGCTATCCTAGTATGGCCATTCCAAACCTAGTGGATAGCAGAATTGGGAAGAGACAGAAGCTCTCTGTTCTGTCAGCAGGGAATGCTGAGCTCTCTCTCTCTCTTTGGCCCACATAGCAGATATGGAGCTCACTGTGTCATTTGGGATCAGTTTAATGGATGGAAGCAACTGTGTGACTGTCCTTATGTTGGACTGATTTGTTACTGTAGATGATCATTTTTCCACTCGCTGCAAAACGCATCCGGTTACCAACGTAACCTTGGTTCTCTGAGAGCGTTGTGTGAAACGCTTTGGGGAAACTCCTGTTTACTCTGAATACTGAAGCCGGATTTGTTTACATTCGTGTAGCTGCACGAACAAATGGCATTTCAGCCCGCCAAAATGGGCGGAGCCGACTGCATATCTAAGTTGGCGCTGAATGCCATTTCATCAGAATCTTTCAACTGATAGCAGCAGTCATCGACTTGCGTGCAGCTTTATAGCATGGCAGTCTATGAGTTATCTCAGGCAACTGAGATTACGTTAGTAACTGGAGCGTTCCCTTTTCGAAAACTGTCTCTCATGTTGCGTGAAACGGTTTGGGGAACGTATCCAATAGCACTGTGCTATAAATAAGTGCAGAATGAAGCCCTGCCCCGGAGTGCCTGCAATGAGGTCTCCTAAGAAGCATGAGCTAACAATGAGACCCAGGTCCTGATGCTGGGGTCTACATAACTACATTCCAATAGGACACTGTAAGTCCACTGAGGCATATACCTGGGCTATAGCATCTAATATCCAGTGGGATAGTTTCTGCTTTGTAATGGGCAGCCCTTTAGAGCGGCCTTTGAAGCATACAAAGAGCTGCTCTGATTGCCTAAAGTGGCCAGAGTGTTCTATGTAAACTCTAAGGGCCCGGACCAAGCAGAGTAAGTTAGGACCCTGCTTGTCCTCTGAATTAGGAAGAGCTAGAAGGATGATGACTTGTGCTCTGAATGGAGTGGAGAGACTTTGCACTTCGGACTCGGAGCATGTGCATCATTGTCCTGTACCGAAGTTTGAATAACACCTCTGAAACTAGGGGGTCTGCGAGTGAACTGGAGAGAGTAGCCTTGTTCTATGGTCTGCAGAACCCAGCTTGACATTGCTTTCCAAGCTTGGAGCCGGGTGGCAAGTGGTCTGAGTTTTTCACTGAAGTGGGGCAGGGAACTGACATTCGTGTTGTTGTGAAGAGAAGAAGTGCTCTTTTGAGTAGGTGGGTCTGCTATCACAGCAATAATTTTCTTGAGCACGTGCTGAGTAGCAAGGACAGGTCCAGTGTGAACAGAGCTTCTATCACCCAGAGTTAAACGGGGGACTGGAGAGAAAGCGAGAGACTTCTTTGAGGGCGGTCTGGCCTCGTGGGACCTAATCCTCTTCTCTGCCTCTCTTCTTTGAGATCAAGATGGCTTGTGCGGCTCAGGGTCCAATGTCACTCTGGGGCAGGGGCCCTGGTGCTTAGGAAAGGGTTGCATTTAGCCGTCTGAGGGGGCTCTGTAGGAAGGCGACTTTGTCCACATCATTGATCTCCGTCAAGTTCAGCCAAAGGTGGCGCTCAAGCACCACCAAGCTGGCCATGGCCTTGCCGATCACCTGTGCAGTAGCTTTAGTAGCGCACAAAGCCAGGGGTGCGTTTCCCAAAAGCATCGTTAGCCAACTATGGTCGCAAGTTCCGTCGTTACCAACATAGTTCAATGATTCGGTGTTTCCCGAAACCATAGTTCAAACGAATATTCACAAACAGTGTCGCAAATGTACGTGGTAGGAACTACAGCTCTTGTATGATACATTCAGGTATGATAGCCTCAGTGAGATAAAGTGCTGATGTTGGGCAGAAGTTCCAATTCATCTGAAGGGCTTCAGTAGGGGTACAGGTTTGATCGTTGTGCAAGCCAGCAATGTTTGTTTGTTTGTTTATTTTATTATAATTCAGGTTTTTGTCTTATGAATAAAACTTTAACTTTAGGTAAAATATTGTCATGTAGTATTCTTTAATTTTAATAAATTTAATTTGTTTTACTGACTAAAATTACATATTTTAGTCAATGAAAGTAACATTTAATTTATCAGAGAGTGCAAAATGCACCCAAATATTAATATGTAGAGTTTTTTTCTTGTCATATATTTGTCAACAGTATGTTTTAATTATTGTCATGCACATTTTTTTTTTCATTAATGTTGACAATTTTATCAGTTATTTCAACAAATTATACAATAATTTAAACAAGTATTAACATTTAACAACAGCATGTAAAGTAACTAGGTTAAAGTGCATTTGTTCTTTTGTGTCATTTTGTGGAGATACAAGTTATAATATTACAGTTATGTTGTGTATATTTTTGATTAGTGTCATATGTAGGCCTATAAGATGTGTTTGGATTAATTAACCTGCAAAGCACCTTCAGTTTACTGGTGATCATTCACTGTTCACCTTCAGTTCAAGTCGCTTGAACATGATTGACAATGGTTGGATTATTTTGAAAAATCCTATTTTAAAAAAAAAGATTTTTCCTTTTAAAAGCATTTTAGAGGATTCTTAAGATCAGAAGTGTTGTTTTTATTGTCATATGCTTTTCAACAGTATGTTTTTACTAAAGTCATTAAATTACTGTTATTGTTATTATTACTTTTATTGTTATTATTATTATTATTTTTACATCTTCATTGTCATGGATGTCAACTAACAATTTCATCAGTGATTTTGTTGACTATTAACACAACAGGCCAGTCAAGTTCTTTCATGCCAGACTCAGTAAACCATTACTTTATGAGCTTCATTGCCATGCATGAACATAAAAGTTGTTGGAAAGTACACAATCCTCTAGAATGTCATTTAATTCCATAACAATAAGTTTTATCTCAACTAAAATAGTGAAACCAAGGCGGTTTCCACATACTTTTGGCCATCTTCAATAGCATATTTGTAGTGCAATATGTAGACGTGTCATTTCAGCTTTTTGCTGTGTGTGTGTGTGTGTGTGAGTGAGTGTGTGTGTGTGTTAACAGATAGCACCAGACAGCATGTCTTGTTTATTCATGCAGAAGCATCGGATCAATGAGCTCTAATTGATTTCAATGAACTGATTAAAGACAGTGAGGCAGGAGGCCACATCATTGGAGGATATATGAGCATGTGTGCATGTGTTTTATGTGTCTGATGCCTTGCTGGAGTATAGACTCTGTGATCTCACAAGATGAAGAGCCCAAACATAGGGGTGTAGATGCACACAGAAGTGTATGTGTGTGTGCTGGTCTCGTACCATGTAACAGATGGGCTGAACTGAGCCAGATAGGGAGTTGGACACCAGGCTCTTGAATCTCCATGTGTTCAACTGATAGTTACTGATTTCTCTGTAGTCTAATACTAGGACTGCATACGCGATATTTACCTCACCATCCATGCACTTTGCCTGGAATCTGTTCATTCAGTTTGTTGGATTTCTTTATGCTTGGATGGAGCTGTGAGGTGTGTGTGTTGTATTGTCATGGATGAATTAAGCTGGGGATAAAAGCTGGTGCTGTCAAAAGGTCAGATTTGATGGTTTCTCCTGGTTTATGTCACTTCTATCTGCTTTTGTTGTAGGGGCTTTCGTCATAAAAGCAAGATTCTCTCACAAATGCACACACACATCCTGGATTCTCTCTGGTCATGCATCTCAGAGCTTTAAGTCAATGCTGGCCATCATGTCACCACTCGGCAGCCATTTTAATGAGATCTGTGTCCTCACTAGGGTGTGATGGTCCTCCTGTCTCCTCTGGTTTGTGTTTCCCTCACTCCCCCTTCGTTAGATTGTTCTATTCTTTTTGTTCACAGCACCTCACTTATCTCTTTCTCGTAGGCTCTCGTTTTAAGGTTAGAGGAAGGTCAAATGCTCAAAAGAATCACATTCACACACACAGCTACCATGGTGTGTGAAGTATACTTGCACATCTGTGTTATAAAGCAGACCAGTGAAGAGGGCCAAGCAGATTAAAGACATGAATGAAACCATTGGACACACATAGACTTACACACTCTCGCATTCACATCCCTCAGTGTGTGAGGCACCTGTTGGGTTGTAAGACTTTAAGGTAATGTGTGAAGTGTAGCAGCTCTGCAGAAATTTGTTGTTCCTAAAAAGGTTTCCAGTGCTTCTAACAGAATTCTGTTATATATATTCCATATATATATATATATGCTAAGTTTTGGGTTGGTAGGATTTTTTGTTTCTTATGCTCACCAAGGCTGCATTTGTTTGATAAAAGTTAAAATAAAGACAGTAATATTGTGAAATATTATTAAAACAGTAATATTGTGAAATATTATTACAATTTAAAATATCTGTTTTCTATTTTAATGTATTTTAAAATTTTATTTATTCCTGTGATGGCAACGCTGAATTTTCAGCAGCCATTACTCCAGTCACATGTCACATGATCCTTCAGAAATCATATGCTGATTATGAAACTCAAGAAAAGTGGTGCTAAAGATTGTTTTTTCAAGATTCTTTGATGAATAGGAAGTTAAAATAAACAGCAAGTAAACAGCAGTTGAAATAGAAATCTTTTGTGTAAATATCTTTACTGTTTTGATCAGTTCTCGTTTAAAACTTACTTACCCTAAAATTTTGCATGGTTATTTGTCCATATAGAAAATATATTTAACACACACACACACACACACACACACACACGTGTGTGTCTAAGTAACTGTTTATCTTTCTGTATATGATATGATATTAATAAAATTAAAAAATACTAATACTATTAGTACATACACAATGTATTAATATATATATAATATTAAACTATTTCTATAAATATGGGTTTCCCAGACAGTTCTAGCACCCACATTGTCTCCCAGGAAATTACTTACTTTTAGCTGTCTCTGCAATGATATAGTAATATTTTAACATAAAAAATATACATTTCACTTTTAACTCAAAGTTTATTATGGCAGATTTGTCAGCTCCCAGAGTGTGTTTGACGGGACGGATAAACCCACAATACAAGCAGCCGGAGCAGATCGCAGGTTTCCAGGGCATGACACTGTGAAATTCATTCAGTGTTAATAAGAGACATCTAAAAATATAAACACTCAGGTGGGTGTTGTTAGGTGTTAGGTGACTTTTTTTCGTGTTTGTTTAAAAATCTGTTTAAAATGCAGTGTTTAATTCATCATCTGCTGTTGGTTCATTCTGTCCATCATCCATCTAATGAAATCATTGCAGGTTGAACACACAGGTGTCGCTGAAGCATCAATAGAAATATCTCTGGATTGCATTGATCTGCATTGATATTCAGTTTAGTCACCACCACGCATCACGTGACCAGCACAGCAAGGTCACTGCTCATCTATGGCCTGATTTCCTCTTCCTGCTGTTGAGGGGATTTGAGTAAATCCGTATTGCACGATGACGCTCAGCTAGATTAGTATATTTATTATGTAAGACAGGCGCATACACACACAGACACTTATATCTGTAATCATATTCTGTCAAATTTTAGAGATATAAATAGAAGAATTGGTTGCTAATCTGTCCTCAAATGGAATTCAAGCAATGCATTCACCATCAGAGCGGTAGGTTGAAATGCATTGAGTGGGCTATTACACAATTTCCTTCCTGTTCTGTTAATATATGCACACACACACAGAATGAGACTATTAAGCCAAATGGCTGCTCTTATGGCAAATGGGTCCTGGCTACTCCTGGCAACACTGTGAATTCTGGGAAACAGATATAGTTTCAATATTGATGGTAATCTTACGGTGGCCGAGAAGTGCAAAGCAAATCACAATTCTGAAAACAAAATAACAAATTACAAACGCAAATGCAAGTCTAAAAAACAAAATAACAATTCAGAAAACACAACAACAATTCAGAAAACATTATAACAAGTCAGAAAACACAACGACAAATCAGACAAACCGGAAAAGGTAGGTATAGTTTGAGACTTGGTTTTTGGTCAATCAACGTATACAGGGAAGAACCAGCCGAAGAACAGTAGAGTCGTGGTAGAAAGTTCGGAGATGGTATTAAAGTAGCTCAGTTTAAATGTATTGTATGAATTGCCCTTACTATGGAATAAAAAAATATGGGGTGTATATTTACATTTAGTTAAAAGTGCCTGTAAACCATCAGCTCCAGTGGTGCAGATGGATAAGTGCGTGTCGTTGGCTTTTTGACGCGATCGACCCGGGTTCGATCCCGACTTTTGCCAAACTTTTTTTCCTCCCTTTTCAAATCCTCGTATCACATCGTAAAGGCATTTATTTTCAATAAAAATGAAGGAAATAATCAAAAAGTTGAAAATAAAGTATCGGGTAGGGTTAGGGTAGGTGTAGGGAGGGCTTTATTGTACCAATAAGGTGGCATCCATTAAAATTATAATTTACACTCAATACGTTATTATTGCATACTGTTTTATAATGTACTACAATACTGAAGTGCAGATAATTGCCACTATTTGCAACAAGTAGTATACGGTTTGTCGTTGTGTTTTCTGACTTGTTATTTTGTTTTCGAATTTGTCATTGTGTTTTCTGACTTGTTATAATGTTTTCTGAATTGTTGTTGTGCTTTCTGAATTGTTATTTTGTTTTTTAGACTTGCATTTGCATTTGTAATTTGTTATTTTGTTTTCAGAATTGTGATTTGCTTTGCACTTCTCGGTTACCATATAATCTGGTCTGATGGTCACAATATAATCAAGATCTAGCCATTTAATTGGTACAACAACCCCTTTTCTTGATATTTCTCTCTCTTTTCTTCTCTGTCCGATCAGGGTGTTTGTTTAGATATGTATGTGTGTGTGTGTGTGTGTGTGTGTGTGTTTTGACTGTCTGTTGTGGATGCCTGGGTCTGTCTGTGCCCTTGTCTGAATGTTAATGTGTAATAGGCATTAGACAACACACAATAAGTGCCACCACCATAACGGCCAGAGATATGACAACCGACCGTCACAGGCAGGTTGCCGGGGACAATAACGTAGCACTGAACATTCTGTCTGTATTTTCTATTGCCTTTCTGCCCAGCTTTTTCTCTCTCTCCCTAAAGTCAACATTTACTTCCATAATGTAGCATATTTATGAGTCAAACAGGATTTTCCAAAAAAAGGGAAAAAAAAGAAGAAAAGAACAGGACAAAAATAGATGCAATCAAAGACCTGATTGGATTTTGACAACAATCCATAGAGCAGGGATTAAAAAATAAGGTGACATTAAACGAAAAGAAAAGTTATTTTAAATTTTAGATTATTTAATTTGATGGAAAAAAAAGACACTCAAAAACAACAAATTCTTCATAATATTTTTCTTACCTCAGGTCCTATTAGTAATATTTGAATTTGCTTCTGTGTTAATATGGTGTAATTTTCAATAGTGGTGGTCGACTAATATTGGCTGACATTTGGCATTTTTTCATCCGCATTGTCTAATAATTTTTTCTATTTGGCTGATGTGTCAGAAGCTGGACTTTGATTTTGACAGTGCTAAAAACGCCAGCGCCTGAGTGCACAGAGCTTCTGTCTAATAAAGTTATGTCTAATGAAGTATCACAACAAGTCTTTTAATTTCTAATAAACATTTAATTAAATTAGTGCTACATTGTGTTTGTTTATTTATTTAAAAAAAAAGGATTCCCAGTGCACACAGACGTACCAGGTTACTGATTGCACTGTTTGTTATAGTGTTTATTTCTATTTTAGTCAGAGTTCAAACAGTTTCTTTACTTTGTGAAAAATCAAGAATCAAGAAGTTGCCAAATAAATAAAACAATTTTCCAGATTTTTTTTATCTAGTTCAAATTATTGTTTCATTTATTAATTTTCAATGTATTTATTTCTCATTTAGTAAATATTATATCAAATAAATATAAAGTGAAGTGACGTGTGGCCCAGTATGGTGACCCATATTCGGAATTTGTGCTCTGCATTTAACCCATCCAAGTGCACACACACAGTAGTGAACACACACACAATACATTTCATTTCAGCAGTTGTTATGCATGTGTTTACTGTTTTTAATTATTGTGATATCATATATATAAGCTCTTGAAGATATCGGCATTAGCCATCAAAAAAATCTATTTCCGTCAACCACTGAGTTTCAGCAGTTTAGTTATTAAAGGAGCAATTTGTCTAAACTGTATGTTGTGTAAGTAAGTATAATATTATGATGTGTATTGTATCGTGAGGTAGTTGGCAAATACATAAACATATACGTATACTTTCTCAGACTCTTTTCCACTTCTTTCATGTAGCTTCACCCGCTCTTTTTACCCCCTCTCTTCCTCTGTGTCTAGAGGCATTTCCACACTGAGGACATGACTGTGTCTCTGGCTGGCTGGTTATGTAGGTTAAGGAGGGCGACAGAGGCATTGAGGACTGAGCGCTGCAGTGCTGCACTTTGGGAGGATGATGTGATGGCAAGAGCCTCCCTCTTTTATTCTTTGTCTCTCCCTCTCTCTCTCTCTCACTCTCTCTCTCTCACACACTTTTTCTTTTTTCTTCTTTAGAGCCCTGCTGATCCAAATACTCCTCTGCAGTGCAGGGTTGGCCACTTGACCGGTGTCAATATTAGAGCACAGCAGCTGGTCCTAGATCAGTGCAGCAGGTGTATTGGTTGAACCTGAAGTGAAAGAAGAGAGAACGGAGAATAGAACAGCTAATCAAGGATCTGCACACACTCCCTGATGCACTATGTACGCTTTTAACCCCCCATTTCTCTCTCTCTGTCTCTTTCACTCTAGTACTCTGTTTCAGACTCTAGTACTGTATGTAGCTATTCTTTAAAAATGAAAGTCTTGTCACAAGTCTTCTGAAGAACATTGTCTGTTATATTTCACCCTAAGTTCAAAAGAGAACTGTAGCAATAATAATTTTTGCAATGGCAAAAACAATGTTTAAAATGATAACTTTTTTAAGGTAGTATGTACAATGCAGTAATAAAAACACAAAGCATTTAAAAATATGATTTGACAAAAGGAGGATTTCATTGCTTAAATAACTGAATACTTATAACAATAACGTGAATCATTTGTAAAATTTTTAATATAAATATTCATTATATACAATATAAAATAATGTAAAATATTCTAAAATAATATTAAAACACAATAATGAAATATAAATCCAAAATAATACAATAATAATAAAAAAATCCAAAATAATAATAATGTGCATATATTTAAAAAAAAAAAAAAAAAAAAAAAAAATTTTTTTCTATTGATTTGGGGTTGAGATATTACCTAGACATAGGAATGAGAGCAAAGAATTGTGAAGGAAACAGTCTGTTTAGTCTGTTTTGTCTTTTTGTTCATCCTTGTTACTGTCACAATCAGTGGTGAAAGAAAAAATAATCCACACTGAGCCAAGACTGAGCAAAAGAGACTGAGAAAAGGATTCAGAGGGAAAAAGGAGGGAGGGAATTAAGTGAGCTCATGTCTCCAATAAAAAAAGCATGACACAGTTTTCCTGGCCGATTCAGCTTATTGAGTTGTTCGTCTCTTCCTTCTCTTTAAGCGCTGGGCGTTGTGTTTGGTGCGCTGCCATTTTTCACGTGAAAAAGTGGCTTTTTCAAGATTCATTAATCTGAAGGCTCTTTCTTTTCCTCAAGGCCAAATCAATTCAGTAAAATAAAAGAAAATGGAAAAAGATAGGTGGATACGGTGAGTGCTTGTATAGATGAGTTGGCATCATGTTCACCTTTAGGTTTCCAAAGTCACTTCACTCAGTTGAGTTGAGTTGTAAGTATAGTGAGTTAATTGCAATGCCAATAGTTACTGAATTCAGTAAATATTAAAACAGCCATTTGTCTCTCTCGCTGTTTGTACATTTGCTTGGACACACAAAGCTGTGTTGCGTAGGTGGATAATGCAAGTTTGAATCTAGTATGCAATGATGTCTATGAAATTCTATTGGATGTTAGGTGAGTGTGATTGCTTACAAAATAAAAGCACATTATCATTAGCAAGAACCGTTCTTAAAAAGGGCAAAAAAGCCTTTTCTCCAAAACAAAGCCATTACCTGCACTAAAAATAATAGGCACCTGGCAGTTGGTTGTGGTGCATCTGATATTGCAGCTTGTTCTGCCAGCACCACCAATTTCAGAGTGACAGTCATTTGGGACAAAGTGTGCTGCATCAGAGACATGGACACGTTAACACCCTGCTGGACAGCGGAGGATGTTAATGTCACTCATTGACAGGCTCATGGGAATGGCACATAATATGTTGCAGTTTTTTGTTCACAGCACATGGGATGGCATAATCCAATGAAGTGGGATGTCACTTATGCAATCCCACGGCTGGCTAAAACACCAGGGGATGATATGAGAAGGGGAAGAGTTTTTGGAAGTGGGAAGGAAAATTGAGTTTGAGCCAGTGAGGATGCAAATAAATACAAGTCAGCAGAATTCTCCTGTTTTTCAACGCCCCCCTTCCTTTTTTTCTGTGAGGGAACTAAACATGTTTTCAAGGATCAGGCTGATTCCTTGCAAATCATGACTCTCATCTGTGAAAAGAGGAATAATAAGATCTTGATAGTCTCTCTCTTGCTGTAAAAAGTCAGTCCATTTTAATTGCTTCCTTAAATTATTTTAAATCATAATGGTGCCAGTTACAACCTGCAGTGATAAGTACATTGTACAGTTTTGACCTCATTTAATGTAACTACTTATGAAAAAAATCAATTTGAAACTCTTTTAAATGAGTAGAAGTGTCCGAGATGATTGTGACAAGTTAGAAAGGTTTATAACATCATGATGAAAAGATCTTTGTATTGATCTCGGGTTTGGAGGGAAGATTTTTCTCTCTCTCTCACATACCTTTATGTCTATTTGAATTATCGAAACCTTGCCTAATAAAGTCCTTGTTAGTTAATCACACAGAGTAGATCCATGCATCAAGGAGGCACACAGGCAGCAATCTCGGAGCTTTCAGACATAATGAATCATTTGTAAGCCTTTCTTGAAGTTGAAATGTCAGCCGTTTTCATATTAATTTCAAAGCCAATACGGCCAGTGTAAACAACGTTGTAATTATAGAAGACTACATTTCCCATGACCACCCCTCATTCTTGCAGCTTTTCTTTGCTCTTTCACCCTTCTTCCCTCATTCACGCTGCTCAGTCTCTCTGCTTAATTAACCATTGATTAGCATGCTCATAAATTAGGCCTCCAGAGAAAGGCTTTGTAAGCCTCCTACTTCATCCATTCTTACCTGTAATTCAGTAGACAGGGCTCGAACTGCTGCGATTAACCACAGATGTGTCATTTTTAATGGACCGAGGTATATTTTTCACTTCCTTAACCTTTTCTCGTTGTCTTTTTAAAACCTTGTTTGTTATTTGTGGATGTATGCACTTTCCTTCGGGGCCACAAAAGGTTAATCATCAGTGTTTTCATTCATTTCTTCCACTGGGATGGGGGTTGAGGTTTGAGCTTCAGCCTAATTAGGATAGACTGGTATCCCCCTCACCCAAACCAGCCCGCTTCCCACTTAACCATTAGCATATTCTTCACACACACACACACACACACACACACACACACATATACTCACACGTACACGCTGTGTCAGAACCTAATGAGCCAAGCCGGTTGCTAAATGGATCAGGACCAGGAACATGTGTCTGTAGGAGCAATCAGCAGACATGATTTAGTGGGGCGAGGCCTCCCTGAGCCGCCGAACTACGGGTTTAATGCTCAGATGTCCTCGGAGGGGAGTACAGCACTGTGAAGCACATTAGCATGTCCATTTCACCATAACTCTAATAAGCTAAATGCATGACAGTGTTGCTGTGATGTATGGAGGAGTTATTTTGTTCAATTCGGGAGGGAAATCTTCTAATAACGGTCCGTTGTCATTGTTCGATGAGGGAAAATATAATGAGTCAGGCATCCAGATCATTTGTATTACCTTGCTGTAGTGCACATGCTAGAATTTTTATTTCCATTTGTTCCTCTCCTTTCTCCCACAGAAGGATGTTATCTGGTGTACAAATGAGGGCGGTTCAATAAAAGCATATTGAGTTGTCTCAATTATTGATAATTTTGTAGCTCCTCCGAGCAATTGTTTAATTCTTGAGTGTGCAACGCCACGCTTCAGTTATAGAGTAGTGATGTTCCTTCACACAAAGAATAGACTTGTTTTTCCTGTATTACTAAGATTATAGATGTTTTTTTTTAAAACGTTGTTCTATTATTCGGGGGGGGGGTTAACAGTTCTGATTTAGCTTCAGGACCCAAATATTATTTCGTCATTAAATGGCGATCCGAAATTACACAGTACCAAAGTTGTTTATCATACAAAATTGTATAACAGAATGCTGAAATTCATTAATCAGTTTCTTAATGTCACAATTATTAATAATTCTCCAACAAAACACATTGTGGTTGTCACAAACTTTATTTATTCTTGTTGTAAGTTTAAATATATTTGTTGTAGTCATTTGTAGACTGGAGAATTTGAAGATACACCATCATTCAAAAGTTTGGGATCAGTAAAATATATTTTTATAAAGAAATGTAAAAATAGATGCATTAAATTGATCAAAAGTGACAATAAAGACTCAAATTAATGCTGTTCTTTTGAACATTCTATTCAGCAAAGAAGACATTTTTTTTTTGACAATTTCCACAAAAATATAGCAGCACAACAGCTGATAATAACAAGATAAGTTTCTTGAGCAAATCATTTAAATAATTCATGAGTTAATCATATTCAAATGATTATTGAAGGATCATGTGACACTGAAGACATGGCTGCTAAAAATTTAGTTTTGCCATCACAGGAATAAATTACGTTTTAAAACTTTTATATTATAATAATATTTCGCAATATTACTGTTTTTCTGTGTTTTTGATCAAATAGATGCATCCCTGGTGAGCATAAGAGACTTCTTTAAAAAACATTAAAAATCTTACCCCAAACTTTTGAATGGTAGCGTATGTGAATCATTTTGTTTAAATGTTAATGTTTATTTTTCATATTGTGTTACTGTAGTTTAAAAAGCATGGCACTTGCAAAGCCAAGGTCAGGAGTTTGATTCTTTGAGAATGAACCTGTCAGATGTATGTCTTGAATGCAATGAAAGTCAATATACAAGGGTCTCTCAAATGCATATATAAATAATTTTATATCAATAACTATATGGTCTGGCAGGTACAATGAAAAGCAAATCAACACCATACACTGGGTGTACATGCACATTTCCACCTATTTGATTGATGGCAGGGGCAAAGAAGCTAAATGAAATCTGTCATGAACTTAGCATCACAGTTTTAGTTGTTCAGTCTCTCACTTTCCTGGAGTCACAGAGTGGAAACCTCATGATGTTATTGTTCACCGTGTAACCAGATGCAGCGCAATAAAATGGCAAACCTTAAAAGCTGTATTTTCCATGAAAATCATAGTTTTTGTCCTAACCAGCCATGACTGCGACAAGTGACAGAACACTTTGTTGGTTATTTGGTTTCTATTTTTATGGCATTGCACTAGATAGCCACACCCACTGTGAAATCCCATTGGATGAAATCCCTCTCTACTGCATATTAAACATCAACTATGTTCTGATTGCCTGTGATTATAGTGCATCGTGCAGCACTTTTGCTTCCAATGAAAACAGACAAATTACTTGCTCCTGGAACTTGTCACTTCGCATCTGGTTAGGACATGGTGTAACAACCCACCTTAGATGCTGTGAATGAGGCTGTCAGGATTTTGAGGATTGCTTTAGTAAAGCCTATTTCTGCTTCTCTGTCTGTCAGTTCACCTGATTCTCATTTTCTCTATCTTCCTCATCCCCTCTCTCTTCATCTCTCTCCCTTTCATGTGCCCTTCCGAAGCCGTGTTAACTGCCTGGAGAGTTGCCCATGTCTCTGGGGAGTACTGTTCACTCTTTCACTCTTGTTTACTGCCGAGGCTACGGCAGGGCCACTCTCCCTCCATTACTAGATTGCTGACTGCCGTCGAAAAGGCCGAAAGGTTAAGATCTTTCCCACAGATCTGCAGAGATATTTCTGCAAGCACGTGCTATGGCTGGTGTGCCCAACCACCAATCTGAATTGAATTGGGAGTGCCTTTCAATTCCTGAATAGCATAATGCATAATTGCAATTCAAGTTTGAATTAGGCTTGCCACGATAGACGGTGTTGACGGTGATACCGGTGTTAAGCCGCAACACCGGTTAGGTCACGCCCACTGCGGCACCGACCCCCACCGTCGTTTTGATTTTTTTGTAGTAATAAAAATCATTTAGTTCAGTAAAAGAACAAACACTACAATTAAAAACTGAACGCGGCTGCTCAATGCAGCGTCCCAAACGAAAAATTTGCGGTAAAAAACTGGCAGCTGTGGTTGCCAGAATTTTACCGTAAAAATACGGAAGCAACATTTTTGGTTTTACGGATTTAATTTAAATTTAAATTTAAAAACCATATTTTATTAACTGATATAATGTTACTATACCAACCGGTTGAAGTTCTGAAATCTGTTTAGTATCTTTGTAATACTCTGATAACCACCAAAAGCAGGTGGTGAGAAAGTCACATGATGAACCAAAGCGCATCACAAGCAGCTTTGCCACAAGCTGAGAAGAAAAATATGTCTATATCTGCGCTGTGCCATTCACACAAATACTAAACACCATCATGGTAACACATGACACTAACGTGCAAATAAACATTCATTTAACAACATTAGATGTACAACCCTAATGAACATAACTGATAAGAAAAAAATAAGAAGAAACATAATTATATCAATGAAAAACATCAAATGTGAAATGTAACGCAGGGAATTCTGGGAATGCCAATGTCAATGAAATGTCCAATACAGTTTTTCACTGTATATAGTAGGGGAACTTACCGTTAATCAATTAATAGGTTTTTACTGTAGCATTTTTACAGTCTTTTATCTTTAAAATCAGGGTCATTTTTTACAGCGTGGTGTTACTGTAGTCCTGTTTGGCAGTGGGAGGCCTGTTTTTGAGGATCAAGTATAAGGTGAATATGAACATATGGCAGAAAGGCTGTTAGTCACAGGACAATGCTAAATTTGTAGACCGTCTGCACCAAGGAGGCTTAATGGGAACCAACCCAACACTGCCACCTACAACATAAAAGTACGATGGGACTGGAAATTTGAGGCTCTACTTGTCTCTTGAGAGCTTAACTTTACTAGACAACCTCCGTTCTGCTGTGTCTATACATTCTACTTTTCTTCACAAGCAGCAGTCATTGTAAAGATGTATGAATGTGATGTTGTATTGTACTGCAGGGCATTGGACAGTGAAGTTTCATTTGCTCACATGAATCTATATTACAGACTGCCAACCTTGGACAGTATTATAGCACATTGCTCTCAGATGAAAAACACACTGGAATAAGATTAAATGTGACTGTGCAAAATAATATTTTTAAGGTAAAGTGGATTGTTATAAAAGACTGAAATCCTGATGATAGTATTGAGGAGGAGAAAGTGTTATTTCACTGTTGTATCAAATCTTCAAGCAAGGACAATTGCACTTTTTTTTAAGGCTTTGTAGAGTCAATATGCAATCAAAATTGAAGATAAGTACTTTTTTATCACAAATTTGTAACAAGTCTTATTGGGAATGATTTTACTGTTGCATGTTATTCCAAAGAGAGAAAAATATTTGCCTGTGTAGTATTTCAACAAAATGTAATACTTTATTTTTCCACTGACATCACTTATATTAACCAACAGCCAAGTCGTTATTTGCTTTAGCAAACTTACAATCAGATCTGGGTCCATTCTGGAATTAAATACCCTTTTTTAACATTTAAGTTGATTCTTTAAGGATAAAATCAAGTTTGAACCAACATTTTTTTCCCTTTTAAAACCCTTTTCTCTCAGAATATGTCACTTTCTGGTGTGTTTTATACATTAAGAATTCCAACAAATTAAATTAAGTAATTGTCATTTATCCTTTAGTATTATTCTTAAAAGCTTAAAAAGTTATCCTTACACTGTTTTTGGGCAGAGTTTTTCTTGGTCTTTCGGTAGAGAGAAAGAAAAAAACTTTTTTGTAAAAATAATAATAATAATTTTTCTGAACACATGAAACAAATCATAGTTGTGTTATTTATCTAGAAACACAATTATATTAATAAATTTTTTTTTTAATTAATATGTTGCAATATGACAACATTGTACTGTAGACTGTTAATATGAACATGCGTTGTGTTATAAAAATAAGATGATAAAGAATGTTTATATTGTATTTAAAAACGGCATAAAATATTTCTGATCTCTTACATTAGCTTTATACAGCAGTAACCATATTTTAGACTGAAGTTTTTACTTTCTATTTTTTACCCCAGCTTGTTGTTCCCTTACTGCTCCAAATGCACAATCACACACCGACTTAACATTACTGATCCGAGAGGCACACACAAACACACATGTACACACGGGAGCTACCTAAGAGCACTCTGGCCTTTTTCCACCAGCTGATATGGACACTCAGAGCGTGGCTGGCCAGAGGGATTGTGGGTAAAGGAGCGCTCCCGGGCGGGCGTCTCATCTGTCATCCAGTGCGTGTCAGTGATGGAGCGAGTGTGTGTTGCCATATAATCGCAAGAGGCACATGTCCCATTATACTCAACATCAGCACACCCTACACAGAATAAACAGCCCAGCACTTTGATGAAGAAAAACGACAGGCACCCTGGAGTGAGAGCTTTACAAAATGAATGAAAAGGGGGAAAAAGAGGAGATGGTGGAAAGTGGAAAAAGTGCTCAGCACCAGGGGTTTTTATTGTAAGTTGCTTTGGTATGCTAGCACTTTCTAGGAATATAAATGTAAATGAAAACATAATCATTAGGGCAGAAGTACACACACACAATGCATGTCAAACGTAGTTTGTGGCGGCAGATTAATGCACACACACATGCAAGCTGTATGCAATTGGACATTAGCACATATTTGCTCTTGGAAAACGCTTACACATGCTTCACAAAACCTGGCTTGCACATACACACGCAGGGCGTTTTAAACATCTATGCGGTTGACTGTGCCATAATTGTTCAGTGATACAGGTGTTATTTGCATTGCCGTGCAAGCTAGGGCATCTCATAGAAAATGAACAGTTTGACTAGAGCATGATGATTCGCCTGCAGTTGATTGGCACTAATTTATTTTTTTCAAGCTACTCAGGCTAAATGCACCTGCCAATCAAAGCAATATAACACCATTAAGGCATTTTAAGTTGAAGCATGTAGGTCAAGTAGACCATGTGCTATCAGAGCGTTTTCATTTAAACAAACACTCAGACCCTGGCACCATCAAACACCTGTAGTGTGGAAAGAGGGAGACAGTGGCTTTTGGAAATTACTTTTGGGTACATATGCAGACAAAATGTACATATTAGTATCTTTTGAAAAGGTCCTGCCCCAGTGACAGGTTTGTACATTTTTTTTTTTTTGAGAGTGTATGATGCCTCTAAAAGCCCATACATTCAGAGGACATGTGCACCATCTTTATTTCTGTTACATACAAATTTGTACAGTATATTTATGGCATTTGTTTTTTTTTCTCTCTTTATCAGGAAATAAAATCACTGATGTATTTCATTACATCAATGATTCATTAGACTTATTGAGACATATAACTTTCGATCTTTTTGACTCGTAAATTAAAAGAACAGGTTCATAAGAATAATTTGTTTATGAATCAGACTGCACTTGCTGTATGTTTATTTTTATTTTGTTTGTTTTTTTTCAGCCTGAGATTGCTTTCAACTTAGCAGTCAAATTCAATCACCAAATCAAAGATGTGTCATATAAGTGGGCAGATTTGCTTGTGTGATCATCAGGACAAGGCGACTGTAATGTTACACATGATTAAAGGAATTTGGGTTGCGTAGGGGAAGGCGGCTGCTGCTGTTTGTGGTGGTACGATCTGTGTAAATATGGAATGAAAGTTTGCCTCCATAATGTCACATTTCATTGCATTTTGCTAATGAATTATAATTTAAATTCACACAGCAGAGTCGGTGCTAAAGTGGACTGTATGTTTGCCTCTATGGCACTGGGGTAAAAGCAGGGGTCTCAATCTCTCAGCCCACAGGCCACATTTGGCCCACAAGATTAAATTTTTTATTAGTTTAAATCCTTAAATCTGGCCTTTAAATTCAACATGTTGGGTTGGCTTTTCGTGTTAATAATAGAAAAAAAAGAAAACTAAAAAAAAAAAAAAATATATTTATATAAATTTTAAAAAGCATTAATATTGTGAATATTATTACAGTTTACATATAACAACTTACAACATATAAAAACTTACAACATACTCCTGTGATGACAAAGCTGATTTTTTTTTTCAAATTCATTAGTCTTTTGTGTCACATGATCCTTCATTCTAATATGCAAATTTGGTGCTCAAGTAACATACAGGGCCCTATCATACACCTGGAGCAACGCGGCGCCAGGCGCGACGCATGTGTTTTTTGCTAGTTTCAACCCGACTCAGTTATCATTTTCGCGTCCTGCGCCTTGTTGTTTAAATAGCAAATGCATTTGCGCCCATTTGTGCGCCCCTGGGCGTGCTGGCCTGAAAACGAGGTGTGTTCAGGTGTGTTCAGGTGTGTTCAGGCGCATTGCTGGCGCGTTGCTATTTTGAGGCAACTGAAATAGACTGCACCACTGACCAACTAAAACCTGGTCTAAAGTCAATGGCGCAGTTTTTTTTTTGTTATTTAAAGAGCACGTTAGTAATATGTGCCTATTGGTAGGTCCACAACGTGCGTACACTCTGCTTACACACACAGGGATGCGCAGCAGCACACAAACATGCCAAATATTAAAAATGAAAGGATTACAATGTAAAAGATTATTATTGTGTAGGCTACATAAATATAAAAATGCCTACATGTCATAATGGATAGTCATTGCATGTATCAGCATTAGGCTACTTATTTGCTCGCGCACAAGCAGCTTCGTTTCCTCCCTGGAGACGCGTTCAGTCTTTGCGCTTGCAAATTCCGCCGTGTAAATAGCGAATACGCCATGGCGTGAGCGCAACTGGCGCTTAAAGGGAATGGGAGATGAGACTCTGATTGGTTTATAGCATGTTATGCCCAAAACAAACCCATTACTCATGAAGAAATTGGGGCAACCCTTTTAGACCATGCGCCGGGCGCGCCGACCGTTTTTCCCGTCGTTAAACTAGCAAAAGTGGATTCGGACACGACCTAAGTGCACCTGCGCTGTGCGCTTTAGACCATGCGCTTAGATCATTAAAATAGGGCCAACAGTATCTTAATATTATTTTCTTAATGTTAAAAACAGTCGCTGATTAATATTGTATACATCAGGAGCGTTTCCTCTGAGTAGGCAAGGGAGGCAGTGCCTCCTCAGAATACTGGATGAGAAAAAATTTCATCGCACAAAAATAAAACAATGCCAATATTACAAAATATAACGTTACAAAGTGTAAAAATCACTAATTTTTCTAAAGAAACATTGTCAAACAGCGACACCAGCAGGTTAATTTATAGTGGGAGTTTGCATCTCTCTCACCTTCCCTGAGCCCATTGAGTTTTAACAGATTGAGTTTGATTGGTTCATGTGATAAATCCCGCCTCTTGTGTTTGTGTGCGTGTGCGAATCAGTCTGAATGAACAATATAATGGCATTAATGGGAAGACTAATTTAATACTGTAAGTAAACAACTCACACACTTAGATATAACCACTTTGTTACGTCAAAATAAGGCTTAAAATGTCATGAAAACATGATCTGTGGGAGTTTTTAGTGAGCAATCATCTTGATGAAATTTAAAGTAAATCTCTGTGTCTGTGATCAATATTTACTGAGCTTTGATGTCTGATGATCCGAAAAATTAAAAAATATAAATATAATTATGTGATTCCCATATCGCTCCCTCAATTCACATATTCATTATTTTCTACATAGTGAATGCCACTAAACAGTTAAAGGGAGCAATTTCAGACATAATTTTTGTCCACACTGGATGCAAGCAGTGCAAAGACTAAATTAGTTGTCTAGGAATGCAATTTCAGATGTCATTAGTCCTATATACAGTTAAAGTTAATAGTTGTAAAAACACTTGCGTTTGTTGTAACTGTTTAACAGGCCCTCGATTGAGACATTCATCTGGCTAGAGGCTCCCAGGTAATGTGTGAGTGTGTGACCCTTGTTTTAAAAGCTCTTAAGAGTTTCTTGGTATTTAATTTGATGTTTATCTTTGTCCTCACTCACTATATTGAAATATCAGTTGACCAGCAGTGTAGTCCTCGAGTGTAGTATCCTGGAGTGAACAGAAGACATTTAGCATAGAGAAACTGTTGCCGCATAATAGAATTGACATAAAATGGCAATTCACTTCACAGATCAATTGTTGAATCATACTAAAGTAAATGCCACCCCCTGAGGTTGTTTTAGTTTTTCCAAGAGCTATTCAGGGTTGGAACTTGCTAATAGCTTGAGCATATCAGGCCTCCAGTGGTAACGCACCATGGAGACGCCCACCAATAAATGATTCACGCACACTAAATTAGCATCAAAATTCTCCTACTCTCTGCGATAAACTGTTTAAATTTCATCACTCTGAATACGCCAAAGGCTTCATGTTATTTGTGTCTAATTTTAAAAAAATTATGTTGGTCAAATGTGATTTAAGGAAGCCGGATTCCCAGGGTGGTAGAGTGGATTGCATATGAATTTAAATTGGGTTGGCGCATAGAGGATTGGTTTCAGCTATTAGAGAATGGAAGTAAATGTGGAGGTGGAATGGGAAAGGATTATACCCCCTTACCATGACCTGTAGAGAGAGAGAGAGAGAGAGAGAGCGAGGAATTGAAACGGGGGGAAAGAAATTTGCAGAAAGCAAATATAACATGGATGAAGTGAGTGGAGAAAGAGAGAGGAAGATATGAAGCTGAAGGTTACAAGTGGGGTGTTATACGGTAATGGAAAAGGGTTTGTGGGGAGAGCTGAAAGGAGGAAAAGAGAAAAAGGTTGAAAGAGAGAACAGTATCAACGGATGATTTCATGCAAGAACCTGCAAATGAAAGACAGATAGAAAGAGATTATAAAAGAGACGGGTACACAACAAAAAGGATTATGGCGAAATGAAGAGTAAAAGGAGAGGAGATGTAGAAAGGCAGAAAGACAGTGGACTGATTCAATCTGAGGTACCTGTAATCGGGTCTGTGGCACTGGGGGTTATTCATGAGCGATCGGGGGAAATGAGACGAGAGAAGTTTGAATCGCCATCGATTGTTACGTAAAACCTCTGCTAAAGTGCCCCTCCCTTACAAGTCCATTTTATACGGTTACCTCTGCTCATTCCTGTGGTTTATAGCCTCCTCAGATTTGACCTTGGCCACAAGAGAGTGCCTACAGTCATGACGATAAATTTTATATAGAAAGAATATAGACTGTCCAGTGCTAAGCCTTAAAAAAATGGCTATTTTGTCAGCTGGAATGTTATTTTAAGTTTTGGAGGTCAGTCTTTGGTTAATGCTGGTTTTGTGTTGAACAGTGCTTTGAAGTCGATTTTCATGCTGTAAGACTTTCACACAATAAGGTACAACAAAATAACTCAGTATAAGGGAATCTGCTTTGCCGAATCTCTTTCACGTCCGCGTTCCCAACCCAGCACCGCTGGGTTATTGATCAAGACCAATTTTCAACCCAAAATTGGCCCCAGCATTTGGGTTGAAAAAACAACCCAGCGTTTTTTAGAGTGTATATATAAACAAAAATTTACATAACATCACAAAAATAGTATTGGTTTAGTACCTGCAAATGTGACAGTCTAATCGTTGACAATCATTGATGATTGATCCTCCATTCAAAGCTAACCAATTAATCTCTTCCTCATCAGTTTATCAATTAAAGAGAGCACTTGAGCAGTCAACAAAGTCTCAGAGTCATGGTGTCTCTGGAGAGAAAGTGGACAGCTGTGTCTTGAGCAATATTGGTCGAGCAATAGCTTCTAATTCATTTACAGAACATATCAGATTGTGTTTATGATTATTACACAAGAAATGATCATGACTTTTATGGTATTTGATTGAAATAACATTAAATATATTGCTCTTTTGTTCCTGAGACAGTTATTATGATTACTTTATTAGACATATAAACTTTTACTAGCTTTTTGTGCATTGGGGGTATTTCAAGTGAAGCAAGTAAAGCCATTCAATTAATTAGCTGTTCCGTGTAATTCTTTATGAGGTTTTGATGAGACAATGGCACATACAGTGGGTACGGAAAGTATTCAGACCCCCTTAAATTTTTCACTCTTTGTTATAAAATAAAAAAGACCCCTCCCCATTGTCTTTTGATCATTTTTTCATTTTATCACTCCCTACTGTGCACATTCTTTTGATCCATCCCATCATCTTGTATTCAGAAATTTTGCTATGTGGGAACAACAGAGACTGCAGAATCGAGGTCACAGCCCGCAGTTATCCACAGGTAGACCAGAATCCATGGAAACCAGGCCAATACAATCACAACTCAATTAATTGTGAAGCATAGCTCTGTGTCTGCCTAAATACACACGTTATGCGTTTAATTCCTCTTGTAATGCAAGACAGGGGCAAAACTATCCTGGCCACTTTTCAAAAGTGATGTCAGCAGGCGTGTGATGTTCATATCAGGGGAGTCAATCAGTATACAGAATGAGAGCGAAAGACAAAAGTGTTTCAGCAAACCTGACTTGGTACTAACTTAGGGAAATTGTGGTGCTCAGTGGTGTCTCTTTCATAGCTCAAGAGAGGTAACTAAGGTCTCAGATGTATTTCATATCAATTTAACCTCAGATTTTCCTGAATATAATACCTTTTAAATGTAATGATATCAATAGATATCAATCAATAGACACAAAAAAGACAATGCATAAACTATTATTTAAACGTTTGGGGTCAGTAAGATTTGAGACCAATGAGATTATTTTTTTAAATTCTAGAAAAGACATTCTAATGTAAACAATAGTCTCCATTGTGTCTAATTGTTGTCTAAAATAAATAGTTATGATATTAAAAAGAGCCGATTTGTGATTCCCCTAAAGCCCGCCTCACACTGTGCGATTTTGGCCACGATTTGGTCGTCTAAGACAAATTTTTTAAATCCTAAAAGATTCCTATAATCCTAGGCTAAAATCTGTAGTCTTTGATCGTTAGTTTGACATGTTCACCGACAGCCGATTGCCGTTGCGATCAAATTTTACCTCCGACGAACTTCTAGCAGTGTCAGAAGGTTTGGCACACAGTCCTGCAGTGTGACATCTCCTACGACGAACGTCAAACTGTCTTCGTTTTTCAAGACAAGCCATGATCAGAATTAATGCTAGAGATTTCTTCTAACCACAAACTCTGGCGCTCTCGTCCTCCGCTCACGGAATTCATATGATTCGTTGCCTTTGCTATGATAAACACCGGTTGCGCTGCTGTTTTCATGTGGGTGTGTAGTGCTGCTTGCACTATTCTGCATAAATACGCCGGTATTGCTGCCATTCATATACTTCATATATTTTAATTAGAGTATATGCCGCTGATATGCCGCCGATATGAACATTTTTTTTACAGAACATATAACGCAGATAAAATGCTTGAAATGGTGTAATTACTTAGTTTGTCCATCAGAGCGCGCTCCATTGTTTGCTACTGGCGACCTGGATGAAACGCTTTAATAACTCCCCAACCGGACCTCACCGGACAAAGTCCCCCGAATTTGGTGGAGATCCGCCGGCGCGTTCGCGAGATAGTGACACCAGTCAACACTTTCACTTCAGTAAGGAGGTCTCTTGTTCAGGCAGCAGCATTCAAGCGTTGTCTTATTCGACCGTAAGTGTTGAATTGAATTAAAGTTGAATAAACTTCAACTTTACTGTTCAGTGCACTGATGTCAGACTCATTTTGAATAGTTTGTTAAATTGTTAAATGCCCTGCCTCCATCATTACATATCTTTGTCACGTCATTATAAGTGTTTGATCACCACATTTGAGTGATCATTGCAAAAAATGTTTATGTATATATATTCTGTTTATGTATATATTGTATTCTATATATAGTACCAGTCAAATGTTTGGACACACGAATGGGAAAGTGTCCAAACTTTTGACTGGTACTGTACTATAATAAACACAAAGAATATAGTGTTTTTTTACTCCCTAATATCGGTATCGGCATCGGCCCCAAAAAACCCATATCGGTCGGGCTATACTTTTAATGATAGCCAACATTACAGCCCCGTGTGCAATGCAGCTCGCAGTCACTGAACGTGTATGGGTTGATAATGTAGAACTACAGACAAGTTTTCTTGCTCGCACCCGTTTTTAACGCGTCTTGACTGTCGTACAGTCTGACATTAATGACAACTGAGATCCCACAGTGTGACATGATCATCATGTTCGTACAGTCTGACAAGTACAATCCTAAAGGACTTTTAAAAAATCGCAGTGTGAGCCCGGCTTAACCTTTCCTAGGGGAAACTACTTCCATGATTCTTGTCTTAATGTAAGCAGTAGTCTCCATTTGGTCTCCTTTTTGTCTCATTGCTGTCTAGAAGATTTGTGATTATTAATTAAGATTACCCCATGTGGTAACTACTTAAATTACATATGCAAGTCACTTATTAAAGGGGTCATATGATGCGATTTCAAGTTTTCCTTTCTCTTTGGAGTGTTACAAGCTGATTGTGCATAGATAAGATCCCTGAAGTTGCAAAGACTAAAGTCTCAAAACCAAAGAGATATTCTTTATCAAAGTTAAGACTCTGCCACGCCCCCCTAAAACGGCTCGTTCTAACATGCCCCCCCACATATCTAGGTCTCTATGTGGGAATATTTGCACAATGCGCCCAAATGTACACACAAAGAAAGAAGGCGTGGTTTCAGTAACCACAGTTAGTGTTGAAGCAGCCATGTCAGGGAGACGGTGTGTGTTTCTAGGCGAAAGCAAAAGCACTTTATTTGGCCTTCCGAAAGTAGATGCATTTAGGAATCTTTAAGATCACTTACAACAGAACAGCAATGCTTGAAAAATAATGTGTTTTTTGAACATTAAAGCATGTCAACATATTCTGTTACACCAAATACACAAAATAATGATCTTTAAAAAAGCATCATATGACCCCTTTAAATAAAATGTAATTAGATTAAATTTATTCCAATTTGCTGGTAACTGCAGCCGCTTGACCCAGCAGTCAGTTTCCTCCTCAGCGTGAGGTGCTATTTATTTCCTTTCATGAACATCTCTCTCGCCCCTGTTTTAAACACTGCATGATCAGAGCTCTTTACTCTGTCCTGAAGGGTTTCTCAGTGGTCTCTTCAAAGCGCTCTCGCTTCCTCCGATTGTGAGGTTTCAAATTGGGGGTGGGGTTGATTGGGGGTTAAGATGACAGGTGGGTGAAATGTTGAGAAGTGGGTATTTATCCTCTCCAGTGGTGATGATAATTATGACCAATTGATATCCTCTGTTCCTCTGGAAACCATCCTCTCCAAACTCTCACGGAGGATAGTGCTTAAAACGTCTCATTGACGGGCTTCTTCCGAAAGAAGACAGGTTGAATTACATCAGCCATTTACAGCCTTGTTATTTTAAAATCTTCAGATTATAAGGATAAAGGATATAGTCCTTTTGCTATTTATTTGAGATAACCATAAAGTTTTTTTGACAATGAGAAAGGATTTCAAGGTTCTTGCTGAATCTGAAGAGGAGAAACAGTGACTGTGTGAATGCAGCCACTGTTTATGCTCTTGAGATTCAGCAAGATGTGTGCATAGATATGTATAGGTAGATTCCCCATTCGACTGCACCAAGCACGTAAACGCGTCCGCCATCTTTAACGGTCAACTTGATGTCATTCACCATAATTAATCAATGAATATTCGAAGATGCCAAAATCCTGCACAGCCGATGGTTGTAAAAACCGCCGGGATTTTTAAATGTATTAACTCAATATTACAAGTTTTGAAACATTGGTAACTTGTTAGTTAGTTAAACAACAACACGTTGAGCTCTCTCGACCACCGTACTCAAGGGTTCGCAAACCATCGGCTGTTATGGTGAATGACGTTAAGTTGACCCTTCGAATATGGCGGACGGCTTATGTAAAGCGGCACATAGAAACAGTCGCTAATGAGGAATCTATGTATACATATCTATGGTATGTGTGTATGGACAGTATATACGGTATATAAGGTAAAAATCCTCATGCACTGATGATTTAGCCAGTAAAAATCCTCATGCACTGATGATTTAGCCAGTGATTTTTCCTCAGTAATGCAATAGAGAATGTGGACTGGTGATTATTCTGCCAGCCATATTGATTCAGTAGCTAGCGCTCAGAGGTCTGGTTTAAATCAAAACAGCCTGTTACTATGGAGGCATCACTCGCATCACTGCAGGGCTCCACCTTTTCATGAAGTCCTCATTTTATGCCTTATTTTCCTCAGGCTTTTTTGTCTTTTGCTGTAGGCAAAGACTTTTTCTGTGCTTGGCATCCATATCTATTTACTTTTTTGAAAGTCTCTGCCATATTCAATTAGTTTGGATTTTTTGATGTTTCATCCATTTCTCACTTCACTCCTTTTCTCCTGTGCCATTTTGTGTCTGTTCTAGGGTTGTCATGAAGTTTCAGTATTTAATACTAATACCAGTGAAATTTCACGATGATACCAATACTGTATTTAACAGCAACTAATGTACTATAGTGGTCAACCAATATATCGGCAAGGCCAATATATTGGCCAATATTTGGCATTATTTTTTATTACTGGCATTGGCCAATCAATTTTTATATTTAGCTGATGTATCAGAAGCGGGACTTTTATTTTGACAGTGCTGATAACGCAGGTGTCTGAGTGCACGAAGCTCCCACTCTCATTGCTGTAATTATTAATCTAATAAAAATAACAATAATAATTATTGTTTTTGTTGTTGTTGTTGTTAAATTAATGGTAAATATGCATATAAATAATTATAATTATTATAAAAATTAACTATAAATAAATTAAATTAAATCACAACAATTCCATGTAGCTCAA
Source organism: Sinocyclocheilus rhinocerous (assembly GCF_001515625.1). NCBI lineage: Eukaryota > Metazoa > Chordata > Actinopteri > Cypriniformes > Cyprinidae > Sinocyclocheilus > Sinocyclocheilus rhinocerous. Next base: position 1,324,818 of record NW_015641020.1, read on the forward strand.
ATATTAGTTAAGCATTTCTGAATGGTTTTCTCTGTCTTTTTAATATTGTTATTCGATTAACTTTATAGACAGCAGCAAGTCTCTTAGGCTGCATTAAAAGTGCAAGGCCTAATGTACAAATCTGATATTTTGATATTTTTGTACATTCAGTTTTGCATTGCACTGCCCTAGTATTTCTAGGTTTTAAATAAATACTGGAATTGTCACTTTTTTGGTATCTCTACTTTATTCTTACAACCTTCTCTGTCCACTATAATTCCTCTTTTTCCCTCCACCACTTCGATTTGTTCAAGTGATATGTCCTTTTTCTGTCACACAATTTTTACATATTTTTCTTCTTTCTTTCTTTTTTTTCTCCTCTTTAATGTGCAAAGGGGTCAGTGCCAAGAGAGCTGTGAGAAAAGGGATTGAAGAAAAAAGAGAAGAAACTAGATACAAAGTAGGAAAAAGTAAAATCATAGAAAGCATGGTATTTCAAACAGGTGCAGAACGAGATAGATGGACTTTAAATTTTTTGCCGTTATAACAGATGCTAACACATATGCCACTCTATATTGTTTACTGTTGGCTATTTTTACTGTGTCATCTTAGAAACACTATTTAAGTTGTGAAATGGATCTTTCATCATTTGGGATATGGCCTGTTTTTCTCCACAGATTAGCTCACACCCCTTTTGCCACCATCTGCTTGCATCTGCCAAGATGATGCTATGTGGTAGTATAAGATAAATGCTTATGTTGATTTATGGTAAAACGGTAGATGTAAGTCTGAGAAATAATGTAGCGGAAAGAGGAGTTTCTGGGACAAAAAACAACTGTGCTACATCTCAAAAGGTGGAATCTCAAACAAACAATAGTCAGTGAATTTTGCTATTGCAATCGTTTTGTTTGAACGAGTTTAGAGGATAATTGGATGTTGTATTTGAGTTATATTGACATGTAACTCAAGTCAATTTACCTGTGACTACCTTATATTTATTTGTTTTCGCATGTTGTTCATGGACTGCCTGCACATTTATTAAAACTTACAATGTTGCAAATGTTGATATTTTCTATTCATGATTTTTTTAGAGACAATTCACTTAATTAACGTGCACATATTCATATATTCATAAGCACTCCCAATCCAGATTAACCAGCATTAAATGTGCTGAAATATTGCTGTGGCTTAATTATTTTAAATTAAATCACTGTCATTTATTTTAAGTGCAAACACGCCTCTTTACTTCGAAGGTTAGTCTGATTATAGATTGCGAGTTACTAAAAAAAATCTATATTATAATATTTTTCTACTGCAATTTCTGCCTGTGGATGAATGCGACAATTTTTACATATTTTTCTTCTTTCTTTCTTTTTTTTCTCCTCTTTAATGTGCAAAGGGGTCAGTGCCAAGAGAGCTGTGAGAAAAGGGATTGAAGAAAAAAGAGAAGAAACTAGATACAAAGTAGGAAAAAGTAAAATCATAGAAAGCATGGTATTTCAAACAGGTGCAGAAAGAGAAAGAGATAGATGGACTTTACATTTTTTGCCGTTATAACAGATGCTAACACATATGCCACTCTATATTGTTTACTGTTGGCTATTTTTACTGTGTCATCTTAGAAACACTATTTAAGTTGTGAAATGGATCTTTCATCATTTGGGATATGGCCTGTTTTTCTCCACAGATTAGCTCACACCCCTTTTGCCACCATCTGCTTGCATCTGCCAAGATGATGCTATGTGGTAGTATAAGATAAATGCTTATGTTGATTTATGGTAAAACGGTAGATGTAAGTCTGAGAAATAATGTAGCGGAAAGAGGAGTTTCTGGGACAAAAACCAACTGTGCTACATCTCAAAAGGTGGAATCTCAAACAAACAATAGTCAGTGAATTTTGCTATTGCAATCGTTTTGTTTGAACGAGTTTAGAGGATAATTGGATGTTGTATTTGAGTTATATTGACATGTAACTCAAGTCAATTTACCTGTGACTACCTTATATTTATTTGTTTTCGCATGTTGTTCATGGACTGCCTGCACATTTATTAAAACTTACAATGTTGCAAATGTTGATATTTTCTATTCATGATTTTTTTAGAGACAATTCACTTAATTAACGTGCACATATTCATATATTCATAAGCACTCCCAATCCAGATTAACCAGCATTAAATGTGCTGAAATATTGCTGTGGCTTAATTATTTTAAATTAAATCACTGTCATTTATTTTAAGTGCAAACACGCCTCTTTACTTCGAAGGTTAGTCTGATTATAGATTGCGAGTTACTAAAAAAAATCTATATTATAATATTTTTCTACTGCAATTTCTGCCTGTGGATGAATGCGAGTAGATAAAAATTCATTTAAAATTATGTTTGTGTACATTTTTTTATTGATTTGCCATGCAAATTGTGTTTAGCACAGATTTTTGTGGGCGCTGTTACTTGATTTACATCATTTCTTTAGCAAATTGGCCAGTAAAATGGCATGTACAATTTATGCAAAAAAAAAAAAAACAGCGCAATCTGCTGGAGCAATTCATTGTTAGTGAATTCTCTCCTAACTGCTTAACTGATTGATTTACAGTTAAATATCCTGATCTTTGAAATGAGCAATGGGTGTGGTGATAGAGATTTGAATCAACAGGAAATTTGAATTTGGCTTGATTATTTTTGACACATAAAACCAATTATTTGGCATGAGCCCTTATACTTGAGTTTGACTTGCAGTTTGGAAAGCCACGACTTGGTTACGGCTCTGAGTTATTGTAAGTGTGCCCCTCGCAGCTCAGCTAAGCAGATGAGTCATAATTAGAATTAAGCCTAAATTGGCTTTCATTCCCCCTATACTCAGAGCCGCATGGTGCAAAACAAGCCCAAAATGTCACGACTCATGAATGTGAGAACATTTACATAAATCTGCATACATTTGAACATCACCACACTGTCACACATTCCTTTCCTGTGGCACTACAGTAAACATCGCTGTGTGTTAATCTCAGTGCCACTGTGTGGGTTTTCCCAGTGATGATGTGAAATCTTAAAGTTGTGTTTTAAATTAATTTTTATGTTGTTGTATTTCCCTGGGAGTTCACTTATAATGTTAGTCATGGGTTTGTGCACCAAAATCAGTCATACTCAGACTGAGTAACAATCCTACATCACAGTCTGCAGGCTTGCAGTCAAGCCCAATATATTTGGCACCCACTTGTTCCACTTGTAATATACATGGCAATGTTAATGTGTTTGGTCTTGGTGGAATAGATCTGCTACACTGCTGCTGTGGCAGAACAAGTACTGGGACTTGCTACCAATTCATCCACAGATGTCCTGCTGTGAGCATGTAAGAAATACTGCTGCACATATAACATGTATAAAATAATCCCCATATATAACATACATGAAATTATCCTGTAGCAGATCTATACAGGTGGAGCTGGGGAAGATGGAGGGTGTCTGAAGCACGCTGCAACTGCTACAGCAAACACTAGCCTGAGTATTTGAATGTTAAGCAGCAAGCTCATTGGCTGCTGATGCGAAAAGAAACCAATCAGCTGCACCATGTGAATGATGATATTATCATATCAGATTAAGTTAGAACCATGGGCCTGCACCATTTAGAGTTTCATGACAGAACTTTGTATTTAAATACCAGTTTTCTTTTTTCTCTAATGTTTGTATATTATATTATCCATGTGCTATTCTAATTGTTAATGTCAGTCTTGTTCAGGTTGCTCATTTCAAACGTTGGGATCTTTTTAAAGGCCACAGGTTCTTGCAAGCTAGGAACAGCTCAAGGTTTGGCAAATTTTCAAACATTTGTGCCCTTATTGTTAGTTATATGCTAGTTTTTGTATTTCTCTAATGTTTGTGTATTATATTATCCATTCTAATTCTTCCTTAAAGACCTTAGTGAGGGTAGTGTCATTTAATTTTTGACAAGAATGAAATTGGGGGATAGAAGTACAGTGTGTTTAATAGACTGTACTTTTGTTGAACAAACGATACATCTTTTCAAAACACTTTTATGAACCATTATACAATTATAAAGCGGATGCCATTCCTCACAGCCTTGTATTCATCTGTGTAAAATTCAATATGACACCTACCCTGCTAAGGTATATTAGTTTACCATGACTGGATGTACTACATTGCTCAACATTGAACAGGACTTGTTGATATGTACAGTAAATGTGGGCGATCAGGTGTTAAAGGGGTCATCGGATGCAAAATTCACTTTTGTTGTTGTTTGAACATAAATGTGTGTTGGAAGTGTGTGTACACATCCACCCTATAATGATAAAAATCCACCCAGTGTTTTTTTTTTAAATCCCCTTTCTCAAATCAGACTGTTCTGAGATTCCTGTCAGAATGACGTAGTTCTGTACAGGCTCCTCCCACGATAGTTGATTGACAGTAGAGTTTCAGCACAGACTGGACTGGTGTCTTACCTTAGATCCGCCCTGAGTGAGCTGGCATCAGTCCGCCATTGTGTCGACTCCGTTGCAGGGGAAGACAAGAATGTCTCAGATTAAGCGATTGAGTTGTTTTGTTGTTGGATGTAATAATGAATATAGCAGTCGTCATTTACTCCCGACATCTGAGCCGCTGAAGACACAGAGGATTAACGTTACTTTCATTTTGAAGTGAATGCGCCGATCCCCAATCTGCCTAAATGCGTCTATGTTCCGGCGAATCATTCGTGATCCAGCTTCAGCTACAGTAGAAGTGAGTATAAGGGTTTTTTTATGAATCTTTGCAAATCGCCTTTCCTAATAACGTGCTAGTTAGCAAGTTCCATGGCTAAAGTAAACCGTATCATGAGAACGGCTCGTCACCCACGGAAAAGAGGGGCGGGGTCAGCAGAGCTCATTAGTATTTAAAGCAACATGGACTAGAACCACGTGCTGAAAACAGAGCTGATTTTGACAGGGTAAAAAGGGTGTTTTTTACACCACCATTGAGAAATTTTAACCAAAATTATGATATAGACTTTTCATTAAGACCCTAAAGAATCATATCAACTTGTGGAAAATGGGCATCTGATGACCCCTTGAATGTTTTCAGCTTTCTGGCATCTAAATATCAGGTCACAGAACACAGAATCTGTTTTTTGCAGCCTAGTTTCACAAATTTTCAATAAAAGTGTAATTGTTGAGTTTTACAGTATGTTTTCATAGTACATTTAGCATTTTTCTTCAAAAGTCTTCTATTTGCTAATCATCTGTGGACTCCGCGTGACAATATTTCTTTTGATTCATCATGACATAAATTATTTTAAATCACACTGGCCATCCAGTTAGTCCTACTTTACAGAGCAAGACTCGCTTGCAGAGATTGTAGGTGAATCTTTGGCTCTAGGATTGCATCTGAAGGATAACATAGAAACTGTCTTAATGTAGCCCTTCCATTCTGTTTCCATTTTCCTTTTACTGAGGACCTTCTCAATAACTATGACCTGTCTTTTTCCGCTCCACGCTTCCTTTAAACTCGACCCTCCTCAGCCTGGCTCCTAAAAAGCTCAGATGAGATGAGTTCTAGAGAGGTGCCTTCCTCTCCTTCAGCTCTGCAAGGTGTGTGTGTTTGTGTGTCTTCTAATACCCGTGTGCACAGGGGTGTTTCATCGACCACGGCCGTGGCTCAGCAGAAGCGTCTGACGGAATAATGTAGGGAGAGCGTTAAACGGAGGGGGGGGCATGAAGGCCTAAAAATAGATAGGAGGGCCAGTCACTCAGAAATGCAGTTGAGTAAAGACGCATCTGCTGCGGCACATGAGAGGGACACGTAAGAGAGAGTGTGAAAAAGAGAGAAAAAGGGTGATGGCAACAGAGAGAAAGAGCAGGACAAATAGTCAGAGGAAGGCTGAGTGCTGTTAGGACAGCTTTTTTCTCTCAACGTTATACTTGTAATGGAAAAGGTGCAAAATAATTCAGGAATCGAAATATAAGATGGCTTGTGTGTGTGTGTGTGTGTGTGTGCGTGTGCGTGTCTGTGTCTGTGTCTGTGTCTGTGTGTGTGTGAGAGAGAGCGAGTGTGTGCCGTGTGTAAATTTGTACACTCGGCATGATTCCATCTTATATAGGTTTTGCTTTATCTTTGCAAACAGGTTTCGAACCAGTGTTGATTTAGAATTATTTCTATACCATTATAGTATTAATATTTTGATTTAGCTTTTATATTTTCAGTTTTAATTTTTTATTTTACTTTTTTATCTTTAGTTTAATTGTATGTGCTTTTGTCATTTTTATTCACTTTTAATATTTGTATTTTGCTTTATTTTTATTTTAGTTTTGTCATTTTAGTACTTTAGTACTTTAGTACTTTACATTTAGTTGCCAATGCAACATTTCTAATTTTAGTTTGTCATCTAATATTTATATTTTATTTTATTTCAGCTTTATTTCAAAATGATTCATTTCAATCCCAAAACTCAGGCTATTGGTTGAGCTATTGTTGCTGTGTGGGGTTGGTTGTGTCTCTGCATATTAAGATGGGATGGGAAAAAACATTTAACATAAAAAAAAGTAACACACTTCAGCTTTAGGTTATAATGCCTGTTTGTGAGGATATATTTTTAGTTATATATATTATATAGTTTTGACTGCTCATTTAAGCAGGTTACTTGTCTATGTATGAGCTAAATACATTGTCAGTTCCTGGTTTATTATTATTTCTGTGTTCTTCAGCTGGTGTGGAAAAGGCAGTACAGGGATACTTAACCCCCCAAAAAAGTTATCATTTGCTCAGCATCATGTTGTTCTAAACCTGTATTACATTTTTTCTACTGCAGAACATAAGATATTTTGAAGAACACTGGCAACGAAACAACATTGGCATCCATTGACTTCCATTGTATGGACAAAAAAAGAAACACTAAGGCATTTCTCAAAACATCTTTGTTTGCTTTTAACAAAAAAGTAAGTCATTCCGTTTTGGGACAACATGAGCATGAGTAAATGATAACAGAAGTTTCATTTAGCCTAGTTCAGTATCCCAGCAACATCCTCATAATGTGATATATTTTCAAGTGAAACAGTATATTCTGGATATAACAAGAAAAAGGGGGTGGGGCTTAGCCTTCATTACATGCATACACACGTACAGTACAGTAACACATCCCAGAGGTGTCCATACATGTTTGCATTCATAAATGTCATCACACAAATCTCTCTGATAAAAGAGTTGTCTATTTCACATGTGTAATTCACTGCAATCCACTGCCAATAACTCCATCACACACATCAGAGATCAGACCAGATGAAAGCCAGAGAGTAGCCTAAATGCTAAGATACAGTACAGTCAGTGGGAAGGAAAAAGTGGAATGGAGGAGAGTGCTTTGAATGCACACACACACATACACACACACGCACACACACACACACACACACTTTTTATCATTCACTTACTCAGCTACCAAATAGGGATGTAAACCTGTTGTGTGTTCGTGTGTGTGTCTGATTTTCAAAGTTTATTTTATGCTTTTAAGGCTTGTGTGTGTGTGTGTGTGTGTGTGTGAACTACGTACACACAAGCTTTTGAAGTGTATTATTTCCTCTAAATGCTCGGGTGACTACCGTGTGTATGGGTGTGCATGTGTTTATGTGTTTTCTCGTACTTAGTGGCATTTTCTTCAATGGGTCTTTAATGGCTGTGTTGCCATGGCCACCCCCTGTCTGCACGCTCAGAGCAAAGGATCTTTTGTGCGACCGCTGAGAAAACAAGCCATCAGAAGACATTTGCACACACATACACACGCACACAGCCTAAAGACTAAATCAGGACTCTCCATTATCCAGCAGCACAATGATTATGCATTTAACTATTATAATTGCATAACTCTGAAGCATCTGTACATCAGAATCATCTCAGTGGATTATAGTTACAATTCATCAAAGCGTGCCTAACGTTTTCTGCAATTTCTATTTCCCGATCAATTCCGGAATCCTGTCAAAATATAAAATCAGTCGCCATCGTAAAGTACAGCCAAATGGGTTTGTAAATCACACCCATACTCTGCGACGCTCAAATTCCGGACATGTTGCCATCTTGAGTACTTTGTGCAGCCCTCGGCCATTTTTTAGGTGGTTTTTTTTTTTTTTTTTTTTTTTTTTTTTTTTTTGAGTAAAATATCTGTACCAATTCTGCGATTTCAATTTCCCGATCAATGGCAGAATCCTGTCAAAATATAAAATCAATCGCCGTCGTAAAAAGTACAGCCAAATGGGTTTGTAAATCACACCCATACCCTGCGACGCTCAAATTGCGGACATGTTGCCATCTTGAGTACTTTGTGCAGCCCTCGGCCATTTTTTAGGTAGTTTTTTTTTCTTTTTTTTCGCAAGTCTATGGAGAGACTTTAAATTTATAGTGGCTCATTATTTCGGAGGAAATTGCCTGCTATAAATGACTAAAGTTCTTGTCTTTGTATACTATGTCATGAATCAGGAAGAAAGTCTGAGAGAGGGAGAGATATTTTAATGCTGTGTAGACGGAGTGTTTGTAATGACATTCACAAGTTGTGTTCAGACAGGATCTTGAGGGAAAAGAAAATATTTAGAGAGTAGCGTCTTGTGCTTCTCTTGAAATAGGCCATCTTCAGAAACCGATTTAGAAAAACACATACGCTTTCGCACCAATTCGCTAGCTGACGAACGAACGCCAAATACCATTAAAGCTGATACACAGGCTGGCATTTCATTACACGAGGGCTTACTTGTGCGTATGCCTTTGATTTAGTTTAATATAATAACACACTAGATAAAACAGCCACAAGCACTGTGATCTATGGACGCCTGCATCAGAACAGCAGCGTGCATTTGTCTTAATGATGCCTCCTCTTATTTAGAGTGGAACTCCAGTGGGCATTTTCCCAGCCGTATGGAATGAATGGACCACAATGCCATTGCTACGATACATGCCAGGCCTGTGCCAGAAGTTGCCTTCTGCGAATGTAATGCTTACTTTTACTCTGCAACTTTTTTTATCATCTTACAGATAGCTTTAGGTCTGGTGCCAGACTTTTGGTACCGTGAATAGAGTTCTCTGTTCTGTTTCACAGCTGCTGAAAGCCAA
>NW_015641020.1:1335787-1373875 GCF_001515625.1 Sinocyclocheilus rhinocerous
TATGGAGAGACTTTAAATTTATAGTGGCTCATTATTTCGGAGGAAATTGCCTGCTATAAATGACTAAAGTTCTTGTCTTTGTATACTATGTCATGAATCAGGAAGAAAGTCTGAGAGAGGGAGAGATATTTTAATACTGTGTAGACGGAGTGTTTGTAATGACATTCACAAGTTGTGTTCAGACAGGATCTTGAGGGAAAAGAAAATATTTAGAGAGTAGCGTCTTGTGCTTCTCTTGAAAAAGGCCATCTTCAGAAACCGATTTAGAAAAACACATACGCTTTCGCACCAATTCGCTAGCTGACGAACGAACGCCAAATACCATTAAAGCTGATACACAGGCTGGCATTTCATTACACGAGGGCTTACTTGTGCGTATGCCTTTGATTTAGTTTAATATAATAACACACTAGATAAAACAGCCACAAGCACTATGATCTATGGACGCCTGCATCAGAACAGCAGCGTGCATTTGTCTTAATGATGCCTCCTCTTATTTAGAGTGGAACTCCAGTGGGCATTTTCCCAGCCGTATGGAATGAATGGACCACAATGCCATTGCTACGATACATGCCAGGCCTGTGCCAGAAGTTGCCTTCTGCGAATGTAATGCTTACTTTTACTCTGCAACTTTTTTTATCATCTTACAGATAGCTTTAGGTCTGGTGCCAGACTTTTGGTACCGTGAATAGAGTTCTCTGTTCTGTTTCACAGCTGCTGAAAGCCAAGATGTCAAACTCTGCAGTAGAAAGTGCATTTAATAGATGCTGTCTTAGAATTTCTGCTTGTGGTCTGAAAACCATGAAAACCAAGTTTTTTAACTTTCTATTCATCAAAGAATCCTGAAAAAGCAGTTTCCAGCACGACTGTTCAACATTGACAATGATAAATATTGCTTGAGCACCAAATCAGCATATTAGAGTGATTTCTGAAGGATCACTTGAAACTGAAGAATGCTGTCTTAGAATTTCTGCTTGTGGTCTGAAAACCATGCACAATAATGATATGTGACGCTGAGTTTAGACAAGCTAGTTTTTGAAGATGTGTTACAAAAACTTGTTTGAAAAGGTTTCTAATCAATCTGCTCTTCATCTAATTTAGGAACAGAATATGCTACCCTTGAATGGCTTGATATAATGAATAGAAAAAAAGTTTTATTTGAAAGAAATTCATACTTTTATTCAGCAAGGGCACATTAAATTGATCAAAAGTGACAGTAAAGACATTTACAATGTTACAAAACATTTGTATTACAAATAAGTGCTGTTTTTTAACTTTCTATTCATCAAAGAATCCTGAAAAAGCAGTTTCCAGCACGACTGTTCAACATTGACAATGATAAATATTGCTTGAGCACCAAATCAGCATATTAGAGTGATTTCTGAAGGATCACTTGAAACTGAAGACTGGAGTAATGGCTGCTAAAAATTCAGCTTTGCTGTCACAGAAATATACTGTATGTCATTTTCAAATATGAAAAACGGTTATTTTATGTTGCAATATTTTTGTTTATAAGCCTGGTTTCTTAAATACATAGTTACATGTAAATGTAAGATAAATATATAAAGTATATAATAAATATATTTTATATTTATATAAAATATTCAGAATCCAATAAATAAATAATTAAAAATTCTAATATCAGCAGATAACCAACAAGGTGATTCATCATTAATCCCTAAAATGAATAAAAGCTTTTTTTTTCTAGTTGTGGTCAGCACTAAATTTTTCATTGGCTTGAAATTGCTCTGTGAATGCAAACTCTATAAAAAAGATTTAGAACAATCCTTATTCAGTAACCACAAATGACTAGAAAATGTCATGGAAATGTCATGAAAATACACTGGTCAAAATGTGTAGAAGCCCTGTTTTCAGCACATATTTTTGGACTCTTATTGATGGCTGAAAGAATTCCTAACTAATACAAATCTTTAATAAGCAAACAAGATATGCAGATGAATAGAACTGTATTTTGTGTGTGTTGTGCAAACTCAAGCAAGCCCGCATATAAAAGTTTACTGTAGTTTTGCTAAGACCCATATGTTCTCTTTCTCAGCCTCATCCAATCTCCCTTTCTTTTTCCCTCCATCTCACACCTTGCCTCCTTGCTTGTTCTCTAACTGAATAAATTTGCAGTGCTCGTATAACTCCAGGCCACCGTGTGTCTTGTCAGCTCTCAGCAGGGGAACATCTATAATATTACACCCCAGTGCAGCACTCCCCAGCTAAACCATGTCACAGCGCCGCTCTATCTAATAAACAGATGTCTTTATTGATCTGAAGGGCCATATCCCTCTCTTTCCCCATGCACTCAGCTGAAAAAACTTTGTTAGGAGGCAGCGATAAGTGTCACGCAGGCTTGGGTTTTTATATCTCAGTTACCACTGGAGAATAGAAGATGTCCCACCGTGGTACATTAAAAGGTTTTGCAGGGTCAGAGGAGATGATGAGCTAAGAACTTAACTCTGAGTGTGTTTATAACTGAGAGCCGGGTGTATTATTGAGAGGGTGTGTTTGTGTGTGTGTGTGAGAGAGGTAATTGTTTGGACAGGTGTTAACAGAACAGCAGGCTAGTGATGTTAAATTGTGTTTCATGAACTACTAATCTGAATTCATGTTTCTATAGACATTTACAGACTATATAGCATCTGTAATGACACTTGCACCATAAAATGCTTGAGTAACTCTGCAACGGTTAGTTTACAGTTTTGACACAGGCCTGTTTTGACATGTAACATCTGTTCTGATGCATCGTGGTCTGTTGCTGAGGGCAGTTGCCATAGTTTTGCGACATTTGGGCCGTGCAGTCATGTGTGTGTGTCAGGCTCGAAAAGAATTCAAGGACATGAATTGAGGTAATAAACTGGATGCAGAATTGCAGAATTACTATTCAAATGAGAATGTAAGGTAGAAATACAGAGTTCTGGCATGAAACTCTAGATGGCGCAGTCCGATAGGTCTAACTCAATCTGACCTAATGACATTATTATCACATGGCACAGCTGCTTGGTTCTCTCCTGTATCGGTAGCCAATGAGCTCGCTGCTTAATATTCAAATACATGACTAGGGTTTGCCGTAGCAGTAGCAGCTTGCTTCAGAAACCCTCCACCTTCCCCAGCTCCACCTGTATAGATCTGCTACGAGGTGATTCATGTATGCTATATGGGGGTTATTTCATGTATGTTATATTTGCAGCAGCAATATTTCTTACATGCTCACAGCAGCATGTTGTAGATGTATTGGCAGTTGCAAGTCTCGGTACTTACTCTGCCGCAGCAGCAGCAGCAGCATAGCAGATCTATTCCATCAAGACCAAATACATTAACATTGCCATGTACATTACCATGCCAATCCCTCCCGAGAGTTGTCATGACAGAATTTAATTTAATTTAATTGAAATTCAGATAAATTCACAAAACTCATTTTTAAACTAGAAAGGCATATTTTGACAACACAAACTTTGAATGTAGACTTGACAAATCTTTAATTGAAAGTTTTGTTTAAAAAAAGTTAAAGAACTTGAAGACAGATAGATAGATAGATAGATAGATAGATAGTTCATACATTTTGAAATTTGCACAACCTTAGTGTATAAATAGCACCAAACAATGAAAAGGTCCATTTAAAAAAAAATGCACTTAATTTACCAGAATGCATTACCTGTTGAATGTCTTTGAAGTACTATTCAGTAAACTCCTCTTCCACTTATTTCAATTTAAATTCAACTTCCTGTGGAGGGACAAACAGGAGAAACAAAGCAATTCATCAAAGAGCCAACAATATTCATACTGCACTCATTAATTGAAACCCAGTTTTTCAGTTCTGAATGTATGTATATGGTATGGGTGGGGAATCTGCAGTCTGCAGGAGAGCCGAAGGGTTCATCTGTGTCCGTCATGAGCATTTTAGAACCCTCAAGTGCCCCTAACAAATTTAAGGCCCCGTCCACACGGAGATACGTTTAGCTTTATACGCATACATTTTGTATCGTATAGGCGTTTCGTCCACACGGATCCGGCGTTTTGGGAGAGTGAAACCGATATTTTTTTAAACCGGGTCCCAGAGTGGATAAATCTGAAAACGCCACCCTTGCGTTTTCGTGTGGACAGTGAATCCATATTTTTTCTGAAACGATGACGTCATCAGCCCACGTCTCACCCCTAGTCAGACACCGCTGCGTCACGTAACGGCAACAAAAACATGAACAAACACTGAACGATTGTCTTTTTATTAACTAACATTAACACAGATTAATAAATGTATTGTTCCATGTTCGTTTGTATACTGCGCGCAAGGTTTATGCGCATAGTCCAAGTCTTCTTCTCCGTTTTTAGTGTATCTCTGTGGCAGAATTACAGTGCCACATACTGGTCTGGCATGTATACTACATCGTTTTGTGTCGGTTTTGTGGTTTCGTGTGGACGCAGATATTTCTTGAGACAAGGGGGAAAAAAAGATCGGATAGGGAAAGCTCTGGCTTCGTGTGGACGTAGCCTTAATCTGACCTTGGACAGTACATCTTATCATCAGTTTAATGAAGCACCTGCAGTCCATGTAGACTCATGATTGAATGGGTATCATGATTCCAGGTCATTATGTTTAAATACTCTGACTCTTTAATGGCACACACTTTTTACTGATTTGGGAACTGTGTGAGGTCATTATTCAAGACATTAGTGAAAGCTTGTCTTTAACACATCAGAGACTGAGCAGGGGCTGGTCATAATGTTTTGAGCTCCATTAATGGAACAGGTTGCTATCAAACAGCAGGGAGATCTACTGCACATGGTGTTGACGGAGTGGAACACACATTTATCTAAATGAGGACTTATCATTGATGTCTATTCTTATTGGATTATTCACAATAGATGTCTAACAAGAAAATGTAGCTTTTGGCATTTTTAGAAGTGAGATCTGTATTGAGATCTCTTCTGAAACCCTGGAGCTTGCTAGGTTTTTTTTTTTTTTTGCTCAGGAGAAATGTTTGAGCAGCAGCAAAAGTCTTCATTTGTTCTCATTGATTTCTATGAAAAGTAATTGAGACATTAAAGAGTTTTTCTTTCCTATAGGAATGACATGAGAGAACTCATCCAAAAACATCTGAAAGGTAGTGATGTGATTTACACTGTATTAAAAGAGCTGGTTTATGTCAGGTTTTAAACCAGGCTGGTTTGTGCTGGTCTATCATATGCTGTGGTAAAGCTGGTTGGCCAACAAGCTATTTCTGATGAAGCCTGAGGACCAAATGAGCCTTGCTGGTCAAGGCAATGCAAGTTTACTTTTATAGAACATTTTATGCACACTGCGAATTAAAAAAAAAAATAAATAAATAAAATTAATAGCTTTTCAGAAAACTAATTTAAGATCATAAATGGAGGAAAAATAGTCAATTAAAAATGTCAATTACTCTTTTTCTCAGATTTAGCTAAATTCAGAGGATATTTATAGCAAGAAGTGTAGCAAGGTCAGAAACACACACAAAGAGACAAACAGTTTAATTCTAGAACATTTAGTGTATGTCCTTATTACTGATCTGTGACAAAGGTATCACACACAAATACAGCACAATTTATAACAATTAGACTCTGCTCTTATTACTGATCCATGACCAAGGTGACACACGCAAAGGCATCAGTTGATTTCTCCGGTTCATTTCAGTATCATTATAAAGGCAGAGGTTGTTACCAAGTTTAATTTGCCATGATGATGTTTTGGTCAGCAGCAGAAAGAACATTACCAGGGGCGGAATGTGTTCATTTGGATTTTGTAGGTTTATCTAAAACTCTGTGCTTGCTTTGTATTCACATCATGTGCATGTGTTTATGTGCGTGTGTGTGTGTGTGTGTGTTAACACATGGTAACTCACCATGTGTTAACATTCCTCAGGCATGTGTGGGTGCTGTGGAGTCAATATTTGAAACAGGCACCTATCCTATTTTGGATAGATTGTTTTTAAAGAAACATTTTAAATATTCTAGCTGTCAATGGATGTCATTATTAGATGTTAATAAATTATATTGTGACATTTCAAATGAACTTAGTCTGTTAGGATATTGTGAATTTGTGAGGGAGGAATGTGACAGCATGGAACCATTTCACACAAAATGGCTGCTTCCATTTTCTAGAAGTTTTCTATATAATAATTTTAATGGTATTTGTTAAATTTTTTTCATTTAAAGATAATGTTTTATTAAAGATTAGATTTTACTAAAATAGATTGCAATGGATTTTTAGATAAATTAATTTTAATGAATATCAAACCCAATACATAAATATGTTCATTTCTATAAATTGTATAAACAATTAAATCAACATTGTTGTATGTAATAAATAATTGTAATGATTTTTATTTTTTCATTTTATTTATTTATTTATTTATTTAACATTTTAAATTCAAAGATGGTTTTATTTAACATTACATTTTTAGATACATTAATTTAAATGAACAGGAAACCTAGTACATATGTTCGTTCATTCATTCATTCATTCATTCATTTGGATAGAAATTTATAGAAATTGTATAAAATTTAAAATCAACACTATTGTATGTGAAAATAATTTTAATTAATTTATTTACATTTTCTTTTACATTTCAAAATTATTTATTTATTTGAATTTTTAAGTTAAGTTTTAAGATCAATTTTCAACCTTCCACTCACATAAAGATGTCAATTTATCAGGTGTGTCACAAGCACTAATAAAAAGGCTGCTCTTTGTCATTTAGCCACACGCTGTGTGTGTGTGTGTGTGTATGTGTGTGTGTGCAGGAGATGGAGTATGTTTGTACACTTCACATCCACACATTGCTTGGCTCAGAGAGAGTGAGATGACACTGGGATGCCTCTCTCTGCATACATTTCCATAATCAAAGCTAATATGGCTTCACACATTGTGTATTTTAAGTTTATATGGATGTGTGTGTGTGTGTGTGTGTGTGTGTGTGCGCGCGCGTGCACGCGCAGGGGTGGGGTGTGAGAATGCGTGGGCACCGGAATATTAATCAGATGATAAATTGAAAGTGTGTTTACAGATTATACGTGTTTTGGTGAAGATGGAGGATATGAGATATGAGAGAGCGTGTGTGTTTGTGTGTCGGCCCATCCTGTGCTGGTTAATAGACCGTTTACTGTGAGCGTTTGATCCCAGCAGAAACTGAAGGGCCACAGCAGCAGCCAGGTCACAAGAATTATGAGACACCGTCGCACCAGGTGACAGTAAATCCTCCTCACTCCACACTTGCATGAGTTTAGTATCGCAGCCCCTTTTAAGTGAAAATTACTTATATTAAAATCTAAGTGAGATGACAACCCACACAGGACAAACACTCAGAGAATCTTAATGGCTCTCACAGAAACTGTTCCACACTAAAGCGCTATTCAGACGGGATTAATTTTCCAAACGACATTTGAGTTTAACACATAACATCTGTGACGTACTGCTTTGGACATGATTGGAATCTGTAGGGGGTTTTACACTGTACTTAACCCCAGATTATTGTCATTCTAACTCTATTTTAACCCCAGGTAAAGGCATGTTTCACACTTGTCATTTAGAAGTGGGGTTAGCACTGCTTTTTATCCAGGGTTATGAAACCCTGGATGAAATGGTCCGGATCTGGATTAGCATTGCTTTTGCATGTGCTTTGGACAGTCATGAAAACACAGCATGTTGTAGAAACAGTTGTTTCAGGGTTTGAGGGGAAAAATATCAAATGGTGATGGAAAACATGTGAATTTTATAGACTGCAGAAAAAAAGTTGATTTCTTAGTCAGGTTAGACGTCATTTAACATAGATGAAAACAAGGCTATAAGTGATAGACTTAAGGCCCGTTCATACCAAGAAGGATAACTATAAATATAACTATATCAGCGCCCATCCCTCACAGCCTCGTTTTCATTCAAGTCAAAAATTAAATATGGCACTACCCTAACTAAGGTCTATGAGGATGTGTAATGCTAGAGCTGTTATTTAAACAGGTTGTGTGCTGCATTTGTCCAATCAATGACACTGACACCACAAATATGAAAAAAGTGCGTTAACCCAGGTTTTAGAAACGTACAGTATGAAATGTCAGTTTATGAATACCCAGGATTAAATGTTAAGCCCTGGTAAATTCTGGATGTGTGCATCATGAAACTAATTGAACAAGTTAATTTATGTGATAGATTTATAACATTATGTATATAAATTAGGGAAGGAATTCATTCAAATGCTTAAAAGTTGGCCAAAAGGCCTGTAAGGTTTATGAGAGAGCAAAACAGGAAATGTTGCTTTAGTTATGGTATTCAATGTAGGTCAAAATAGGAGAAGCATTGTGAAAAATGAATCTATTGCAATCACAGACATTCCTATACGATTGGGGTAAGATTCCTCAGAGGACCCCTGATGAATCACAGTAGGTAATTTGCTGTGTAATTTTTAAGTAAATCACATTATTAAAATCACAAAGTACATATGTAAAACACAAATTAACCTGACTTACTCAGGAAAAACTAGTAGCATCTGAATAAGGCTTATAAAGTTCTTTACTTAGAAGGAAAAACTTGTTAGTATGTCTGTGATAGAATAAAAATAAATAAAAGGAAATGTTTGTTACTTAAAGGTTATTCTTTCATACTGTACAGTAGTTCAGGAAACTTAATAGAGGTTTCAGATATTTGTCATTTAAAGGCTTGTAGTACTTTAATGTTAAAATACTTTCTCACTACTGTAAGATAGTTGGCGTGTTTGTTAAAAAGCACTCAGTATTATTACAATTCCCTCTGGTGCCACTAGTAGCGCCAAAATTACACACGTTCAATAGCAGCTTTTGAAATAACAGTAAAAACAAATGAAACATTTGTTGATATACAGAAAGAGTGTAGTGCAATAAAAGTAATTTGGGCAGCATCGATCTTGGGACAATTAGCTGACAAAGTTCATATAATATCAGACTTTTGATTGCAGAATTTAGAGTCTTGTGAAATCTGAATATAGTGAGTGATGTTGTTTAGATTCAAAAGTCTGCATTTGATCTCCATTTAATCTCATTACTATCTGGGAGAAATAGTGACATTTAAAGAGAATTTCTTCTTTGATTTTAGATTGCATGAGATCCATCAACCAAAATCTTCTGAAGTTCACACAGTGACATACATTGCATTCTAGGTACATATTTTATCACTTCTTGCCTTCTCTGGGAATCGAACCCATGACCTTGCTAACGCCGTGCTCTACTGATTGAGCTACAGTAAGGCTTGAATCTTGAATCCTTGAATACTGGAAGATATGAGTCCTGTTGTATATGGTTTTGAGTGCCGCAGTGATCTGTCTGGCAGTAGATAATGATATATCTAATGCTTGGCCCTTACATTAATTATCACACAGTTACATGTGTTAAAGATTATTAAGCTGAAATTTTGTTTAATATATTACGAGACTCAGAAGGGTGACCTCTGTTATAGTCATTAGATGACTAACACAGTGCGTCCCGTAATGCGGTAGGGCCTGTGTTGTGTGTTTGTGTGCATGTGTGTTGATTACTTTAGGATTGTGTTGCTTCTCAGCTCTGTC
Organism: Sinocyclocheilus rhinocerous; assembly: GCF_001515625.1. Taxonomy (NCBI): domain Eukaryota; kingdom Metazoa; phylum Chordata; class Actinopteri; order Cypriniformes; family Cyprinidae; genus Sinocyclocheilus; species Sinocyclocheilus rhinocerous. The sequence continues at coordinate 1,345,342 of NW_015641020.1, forward strand.
AATAGCACAAACTAAGGCCAAAAGGCTGGCAGAATATCTAAAAACATGTCAAAAAGATGAGCAACACCATGAGCCATCGCTCCCCCTCCTTTTCTCTCACATCCACATGCAGACACGCTCTGGCATGAATATCATTCAGTGTCAGATTGAGTGAAGGAATTACGTGATGTCTAGATGTATGATGATGGCTTCCCTAGTGCCACACATAGACACACACACTTTGCTTGTTTACTTCCAGGCTTCTGGCAGGCATGTTCAGGGGCAAAGGTCATGGCCATGTGGACAGTTGCCACGGTGGTTAGCAACCACTGTCGTGGCGTTGAGACTGATTTTTCCAAGCCTAGACTGGCGTAATTAATATTGGCTTGAACTCCTTGATGATGACGCAGTCCAACCCTGTCTGGCCCAAGGCAGCCTACCCTTCGCCCTTGTAATGCGAAACACCTCTGCTATTTACAAACTGGAGCAAACTGGCTACACTCTCTTTCCTTCTCACTCTTTTTGTTTAGTTTATTTATGGGATCCTTTTGTTTTAATTAGGGCTGTCAATCGATTAACGATTTCAATTCAGCATATCATTAAGCAGCATACCATTAACATGATATGCTGATTAATCAAATTAATTGTAATCACATACATAAATATTGAAGGTAATTCACAATTAGACTTTCAGGGGTTTTTAAAGTCAATATATTGTTTGTTTTATTTCTATATTTTTGAACATAAGCCTGTCCTTCAGTCCACAACATTCCCGGATAGCGATTGCAGATGGCGGATAGCCATATTTACGGTGGCCGAGAGAGCTCAACACTGCAACTTAAGAAAACACATGCAAATTGAAAAAACACCAGCAAATTAAGAAAACATCTTCATCAGTTTAACAACACATGCGCTGCAAATCCTCACAGCACATGCAAATGAAGAAACGCGCTGCAAATCCTCACAAGCTCTCTCGGCCACCGTACACATATTTTATATATACTATGTTCAAAAGTTTGGGGTCAGTAAAAAATTTTTTAATTAATACTTTTATTCAGCAAGGATGCATTAAATTGATTAAAAGTAACAGTAAAGACATTTATAATGTAATAATATATAAAAGATTTCTATTTCAAATAAATGCTGTTCTTTTGAACTTTCTATTTATCAAGGAATCCTGAAAATTTCTGTCATGGTTTCCAGAAAAATATTAAGCAGCACAACTGGTATCAACTTTGATAATAATAAATGTTACTTGATCACCAAGTCAGCATATTAGAATGATTTCTGAAGGAGCATGTGACACTGAAGACTGGAGTAATGGCTGCAGAAAATTCAGCTTTGCCATCACAGGAATATTAATCAAAAAGTTTATAATTAAGGGTTATGTATAATTGATCATACTACTGTAAATTTACGAGTTTAATTGACATTTAGTTTTACTGCATCCCAAATAATTTTTAATGCACTGCAGGATTCAAGCTAAAAATCTGTGCACTGTCAGTTGAGAGGGGTCGTTGTTTTGAGAGCGAGCACCCTGTGATCATTCCGTTAGTAGATGTATGTAACTAGGACAAGTGCTGGTGGGGTGGCTGCTTGATTCTCTCTGGCTCTGTAGCAGAAGCTGTGATGGAGTGATAGAGGGATAGACGTGACGAAGACATTGATGGACTGATGAAGAGTACTGTTCTTTTGTCAAGAGCAATGAGCGTTTAAAGCTCAGTCAGACACCTGCTCATGTCACCTGTGCGCTGTGATTTCTCAGTGCACATGAAACTGTTTAGGTTTGTGCATTCAGGCATGGTTCCATGGAAGAGTTCACATGCAAGATGTTGAGATTCATGATACCGGCTGTATTTATTCAGGTGTGTGTGTATCATTTACAGGCACATATGTGAAAACATTATCTCGTGGTTGGGGTTGGGGTTTATTTCTACCTGCTGGAAGTACAGGGCTGAACAGAATAGTAGGTTGATTTATTTGAAGTCCTTTTTTTAGAGCAAGTCACTTCACTCAACAGCCATCTGGGCAACTATTTTCTTGCTACGCATGGATGGCTTCTTCCTAATGGGATAAAGACCAAAACCACCAAAACGGTTTGTAAAATCACGAATGCAAATCCAGTTCAACTAATGCTAAATGCGCTTTAGAGCAAACAGAGCGATGCCTAAATTCTAAATTGGCTTCATTTCACAGATCCCACACTGAGTATTGTGATTCATTTTTCTGCTAGTGGCCCGTTTTCTCTAACATATACCGTCTCTTTTCTCTGAATACACTGGACTTCATTATTTTAGAACAAATTTCTGCATTTTGTGGAAAATCAACTAATTGTAAATTATTATATTTTTTCTTTTTCCATCGTTTCCTTCACCTCGTCCTCCTTATCCTTCTTCTTCTTCTACTTCTTTTTCTTATTCTTCTCCTCCTCCTCCTCCTTCTCCCTCCCTCCTTCTCTTTCTTCTTCTTCTTTGTTGAAACAGACTTGGAATTTTATTTTATTTTATTTTTTAAATGTCTTTGTGTAGTATAGATTTTATTTTCCCAGACCCAGACTTTCCATTTTCAATATGGATAAGTATACAGTACATGGAACTGTACAAACATTCACAGAGTAGTGTGCTTAAATAGAATTCTTGTGAAAGCTATTTTCTAAGGAAAACCTTGACATGGAGACCAAGCGCTTTATGAATGCTGAACTCAATTTTCAAGGTATTTAGACTGAGATTAATCTGATGCTTTTTAAATGGTACTCCAAACACTGTTTCAGCCTCATACCTTTCCTGCGAAGTGCTCAGAGCAGAATACGGTGGTCATCATTTGGCGTCATAAATAGGATCTCTTACTTAATGTGCTGTTGGTGCCACTGCTGTGCTTTGCCTTTGCCACAGGCACACACAAACACTGGCATACACATGTGCGTGAACACACAACTCCAGTCTAATGTTCTCTGCCCAATCCCAGCCTCAGCTTTAGGTCCGTCCAGCAGTCGTTATTGGCCATGGTAATTAATTTGTGTAGCGGCAGCTGTTATTGTGTGGAAACAGAGGCTGAATCAGAGGGAGTGTATTGATGTGATAGAGGAATGAAGTGAAAAGGTGTGGAGGGAAAATCGAGAGCCCAGCAGTATTAGAAAGGATAGATGGAGGAACCCGACAAATAAGCTTTGTTCCAAAACCTAGTGAGCTGCCTATGGAGCTAAAACACCTAATTTTAGCCAAATTCCAAAGCAACATTGCATTTATGCTTCACTGAGAATGCAATTGCAACTCCTGTGAAGACAATTAATCCAACATGGTGTATGATCTGAGATGTACATTCAGTTTAAATAGTGGTGAGCGTATATTTAATTCACATGAAGACTGTGCAGTGTTCTGTTTTACATATTACAATTTCTGTAATATTTCTTAATTCTGTTAGATTGATATACCCGATAAACTATGCACACTTTTTATTTAATTTCTACCTTTTTTCTGTTGTATTTATTTGTCCTATTACTTGTAATTGCTTTCTTTTGTTTTTATTTTATTACAGACTATATACAACTCAATAAACTTGAGAATCCTTTACTTATATATAAGTTAGACTAGTATTGTGTACAATATATAATGGTAAAATATCAGTGTCATCTAACAACCATATTTTCAGCAAAAATAACTCTTTTTTTTTCAGGGAAAAAAAACCTTTCTATTCTCTTGTTTTTGTTTTTTTTGTGAACGGTTCCTGTCTATGTGAGGTTCCATTCCAGTTAGCATGCATTAATAATTTAATATTCACGCAGTTGAAGGCAGCTCCCTTTGTAGGTAGTGAGACGGCTGGATTTTGAAACAAAACTTTAGTGTAAAGGAGAGAATTTACCATGTCTCTAAGCATGAGCATGATGCTTGATGCTAGCGATGTCGAGGTAATGGGTTTGATTTTTGGGGAATGCATGGACAGATAAGATGTGCAATGCAAGTCCCTTTGGATAAAAATATCTGGCTAATGCCTTGTATGTGCATGTAAATTTAAGGACACACACACACACACTTGCTGTAGTGTGTTGGGGGTGTATTTTCATAGCTTTTACATTGCTTTGATATCAGTCCCATGTGGAGAGGAAAGGAAAAGAAAGAGAAGATGAAGGGTGTGTGAAAGAGGGTGCGAGGATTCTGCTCTTTCACCATTTCAGCCCAACTCCTCCCCTTCTCTGCTCCCCTGATTATGCTGTTGCTGAGGGTGTAGAGTATTGCATCAGTATTGCTTGTAAGACTTTTGAAGGTTGGTACTCTTTACTGCTTATTCTGTCCAAGAATACACAGCATGGGGTCTGAAATTTCAAATTTACTTGCTACTAAGTATCTCAAACTAAATGAAGATTTTTGTACACTACCATTTAGGTTTACATTTAGTAATATTTTTTAATATTTTAGAAAGAAGTCTCTTGCTTTCATCAAAGCTGCATTATTTGATTAAAAAATACAGTCAAAACAGTAATATTCTGAACGTCTCGGTTACGTATGGTAACCCTCGTTCCCTGAAGGAGGGAACGGAGACGTCATGTCGGATGACCGACGAATTGGGATCTCGCTTAGAGAGACCAATCTACTTCGAGTGTGTTTTTCATTTTAATGTATTTTAAAATGCAGTTTATTTCTGTAATGGCAAAGCTGAATTTTCAGCAACCATTAGGTTGTGTCCACCAAAGCGTTTTTCCTGAGGCTAGCATATTTTTTCAATTGGGAGCAATGGGAGTATTTAAAAACAGCAACAGCATGACGAGGTGGTGAACATCTACTTCACACTGAGCACTGCATGCTTGGCAATTTTTTTCTGGTTGCTGAGAGTTGAAAAATGTTCAACTTTGGGTAAAACGCAGCGCTCATCAATGTCACTTTTTACCCAGCCATCCAATCACAGTGGAAAAGAGGCGGAACAAATATCACCAACCATTACGTTCTGCTTTTACAATGATGTGATGACAACAACAATGGAGAAGAAGTAGCCTAAATATTGATGGTCTCAGAGTATCGATGTGTATATCAGATGACATCTCCAGACTACAACAGTATTAATATAAAAAATGATGCTTGAAGGTACATTTTGTGCACTATGGGTCTAATTGCTGTGCTTCCAAAGCACTCTCAATTGACGACAGCTGGGCATTTTCTAAAAAGTGCCTGCCATTTTCAGCTGGCTAAAAATGCTTTGGTGGGCACATGTTGTCACTCCAGGCTTCAGTCACGCAATATTTCAGAAATCATTCTACAATTCTGATTTGGTGCTCAAGAAATATATATTTTTTATTATTATTTTCAATGTTAAAATAAAGTATTAATAATTTTTTTTTTTTCCAAATAAATTCTGACACCCAAAATTTGAAAGCAGTGTATCTTCTAAATGGCTGATTTTTGCATGCCCAGCATTTTACTTTAAGAGTAGATAGACAAATTACTTGTCACTAGAAGCTTGTTAGCACCTAGTTAGGACTAGAGCTGTGTAGCAAAGTCACGAATACTCGTATCGTCAAATCTCTGTGACGATACATCGTCGTATCGATGTATCGAACACAGCACTAGTTAGGATACAATGTGAGACCGAGACTGTATGGCAGTGACTGCAACATCAGTCGCATCAGCAGCAGCAGCACTGCTTGATACATGAGCAACATCATTTTCATCAATTTCTATTCACTTTTCATACCATCTGACAGATAGAAAGGGAGAGAATGAATTAAAGAGAAGAAAAAGATGGTATCAGCCACCAAATAACTGAAATTGAGAAAAGCACCGCAAAACAGCATTACCATATTTTACGGTGCAGTTTTGCATACATGTTCACTTAAAAATGCACAGATACAGACACACTTACACGGTTATACACAAACTTGGTCATTCATCATTGATAAAGGACTCAGGCTGTGAGCTACCCTGAGGCCAGAGAAGTAGAGAAAAATCTCCCTCTCGCTCATGCTCTATGTCTCTCTGACACACAAAAACCCATTTATCATTGATTTTATATAAGAGTGATTGGGATTAGATTCTCTTTTGGCTGTTCTTGATGTCTCTTCTAGTCTTCTTTCTGTTGGTTTTCCTTCTCTCCTTTCCTCTCTGTGTTCTTGTTTGGAGTTTCTCTGTACAGGAGAATACATTCTAATTGGCTAGAGGGTGTTGGCTCTGTGGGCAGCACATGTGTTGAATATGCAATGGTTACAGCCTCACTTGGTTTTGAATATTAATGAAGGAGAAATTGTGGTCACTGCTCTGTCATTTTTAGGAGCTACTGTGCTGGTCTTTGTAATACAGTAAAATGACTACAAATGTAATGCCAGTTCAACACAGGCACACACGCACTTCATCAGGCAGTGATTAAGCATATATGAGTGGTGTGTGAGTAATGGTTCTGTCTAATTAGCACAGTGCTGACTGCCGCTGACCCTTCACAGAGCAGCCACATCCCAGCCCACATTAAACCCCTGTAAATATTTGCTTTTAACTCTTCCTCTTCTGTTGTTTCCAATTTTGTGCTCTGGTGGGCTGCGACATATGTGTGTCCTGTGTCTGGACAAAGGTTATTCTCCTTATCTCTCTCTCTTTCTCTAAACTGGTTGTGGGGAATAGAATATATATATATATATATATATATATATATATATTTCGTTTTCGGAGATGTGAGCGCCAGGGCGTCATCGGCCGTTCAGTGCTCATGAAACCACAGAGAGAAGCCGTACCCCGGTGTAAGGTCTGTTTTGGGTTTTGTCATGTTCATGTTTTAATGTCTTTTATTTTGTAATTGTTTCATGCTGTTAGTGTCATGCTTCCGATGAGTGTTTAAGTCATAGTCAAGTGAAGTCATGTCAAGTCTGTTCAAGTTAAGTCAAGTCTAGTCTGTTCAAGTCAAGTCTTCGTTTCTTTGTATTTTGGATTACACTTTGTTTAATAAAATCTGCACTTGGATTCACTACGCTCGCCTACAGTGGATTATCATTACACTCGGCCAGATCTTCTGGAAATTGCTGCTGGCTCCGATGTCTATAGTGGTTGAACATGAGATATAAATTGTTTTGGGTAAATCTAACTGGCAGTCTTTGGTCTCATTAATCTATTATTTGTTCCAGAGCAAATAGTTTGGCTGAGAGCAAAATCTCATCACGTTATATTTTATGTAACTTCAGTGATCTATATCATAGCGCTTTTGACTGAATTGCCCAGCAACTTTTATGATGGCTGTTGGTGTTGTTTATTAAATATTAGTATTCAATAAATAATATTTTATATAAATAATAGTAGTGTTTAGTATTGGGAAATAGTGATGGTGATTTTAGTTAAATCCGCCATTAGATGGCGACAAGAGACTGTTTTTACGAGTCAGTAGTAAAGACTTTTATATTGAAAGAGACTGAAACGCTGTTGTAAACAAGGAAGTTATTTTTATTTTCTACAACACATTGTAAGACACTGCCAACAAATGCGCTGAGCAGCGCTGTCATCGGGAATCACACTAAACAGATGAAAGGATAGTATGACAAAGATATCGCTTTCCTCAGCGGACATTGAAACTAATGTTTTATTGTGAATATGAGATTGATCTGAAGAATGAATGCTGTATCAGATGCAGGTAATAATCACACTGGCTCAGTCCATCTCTCTCTCATAATACTCTATATAATACAGTGAGATTTTAATACAATACAATAAGTTTTCAATTAAGCAACTTAACGTTCTTTAGTTCTAAAGTGACGTTTTCGAATTAGTAACAGAGGCTTAGGCTCAGCTGTTAAACTGTCAAACTGAGATTTGAATCAGTGGTGGAAGGAAGTAGTTCTGCACAAAAGAGGCTTTTTAAAGACACTCCATTGTTGTTTCTTATATATTTACACACTTGTGCTGTCAAACTGTTGTATAAACGCAATATCACACTCGTAGCCGTGAGATACGGCTGTATATCGGCACGGCTGTGATTCGGCCTCGTGCCGTAGGTAATCACAGCGTGCCGATATACAGCTATATCTCACGGCTACGAGTTCAAATCTCAACTCTCACACGGATTCAAATATCACGCGTGTAATATTGCTCATATACAGTGGGTACGGAAAGTATTCAGACCCCCTTAAATTTTTCACTCTTTGTTATATTGCAGCCATTTGCTAAAATCATTTAAGTTAATTTTTTTTCCTCATTAATGTACACACAGCACCCCATATTGACAGAAAAACACAGAATTGTTGACATTTTTGCAGATTTATTAAAAAAGAAAAACTGAAATATCACATGGTCATAAGTATTCAGTTGCTGTGACACTCATATATTTAACTCAGGTGCTGTCCATGTCTTCTGATCATCCTTGAGATGGTTCTACACCTTCACTTGAGTCGTATCATTTCTTCAGTGTTGTCACATGAAAAGATATAATAAAATATTTACAAAAATGTGAGGGGTGTACTCACTTCTGTGAGATACTGTAAAACATATGCCTCTCTTGTATGGACAGTTTTTCTAATTTCAGCTAATTTTTAAAAATCCCTTTAGTTCATAGAATATTGAAGTGATGCAATTAATAGGCTGAATTTTTTTTGAAGAAAAAATTTTATATATAGTAAAATATAACTATAACTATAAGATTTTTTAAATGTTTTTAAAAGAAGCTGAAAGAAGTTTTGAAGAACTCTTTGAGAACTGTTATGCTTCCCAAAGCTGCATTTGTTTGATATAAATGCAATAAAATTGTTGTGAATTATTATTTATTATTGCAAATTAAAATTACATTCTAAAATATATTAATTTGAAAACGCAAAGCTGAATTTTCAGCAGCCATTACTCCAGTCTTCAGTGTCACATGATCCATCAGAAATTATTCTAATATGCTGAATTGGTGCTTAAGAAACATTTCTTATCATTATCAATATTGAAAACAATTGTGCTACTTAATATTTTTGTGGAAACCATTATGCCATTATTTTTCAGGATTTTTTGATAAATAAAAAGTTCAAAAGAACCGTATTTATTATAGTATAATATAATGGATTTGTAAAGATTGTTAAAGCTGCACATACGTAAATACTTTTACTTTTTAGATTTAATATATTCAGCCAGTCTGTTTCAGTTGGCTACATGCATTGAAGGTAGCACAGAACAAAATACAGTACATCAATTAAAAGTAATAATAGACTCTATATGAAATAGCTGAAATACAAATGATCATTTAAAAATAAAAATAACCCATTGTATGACTATTAGTGATAATTATAGTTCTTTCTTGATCTCCGTTTTCACTTTCTCACTGCTTTCAGCCATCATCCTTCTGTCTTTTATTTACAGATCAATGGAAGTATTAGGGGGACAGAGAAATAAGATAAAGTGGGGGGAGAAGGTACCGACAGGTTGTGAACGTCTTTTGACCTGACCGTCAGCAGCTCTGCTATCAGTTGGCTGTCTGACACACACATACACACACACACTCACACACATCGTAACCACTGTCATCTCCCAGGGCGCTGAGAAGCAGCGAAACCTTGAGGGTCTGAATGAGGGCGATTCTCAGAACCGGTCCTGCACACATCTGTCCTCCTTTATGACACTCGCTGCAGGTATCTGCTGTCTCAGACACAGACAGGCCTGGTGCTAGTGTCTCCAATTCACACCTCACAGTTCCCCATTCAGATAACGTGCCGTATAAGTGAGAGTGAAAGAGTGCGAGTGTGTGTTCCTCTATCTCTCTCGCCCATTTTCTCACTTGTAGCCTGTTTTGTCTGTCTGTCTCTCTCTTTCTGTTTATTTCTTCCATTCATCATTTTCCCGGAGGGCACACAGCACGGCCACAACTGGCCAATTTAAGCATTGTAACGATGCCAATCAAGCAATTAAGACCCAAACAACCTGTGTGCCCCCCTTCAGCCGCTCTGCTAATGCCAACTTTGTGATCGCTCCGGTCCTGCCTCTCTTCTTACTCTCTTGCCCCGGCTGCGGGGGCATCAGCTGCTGCTGGACCCATCCAGTCCTCTGATTAAACACAGCGCACACTGGCCCACGATCAGGGAGGTGACAAGTTCATTAGTCTGACATAAGCCTTAATTACTGTGGCGGCTGATTCTAGATCAGCGTGGAACGGAATAGCAGATGGATAGTGGGAAAGTCATCGCATGGGAGTTGATTGACATGTGATGAACTGTCAGAGGGTAAATGCAGCAGTTCAGCAGGGTTATGAACCACAGGACCCTGGTGTGAGTTCTTTTGCATGCATCATGTGCAGTGTAGGAAAACTAGTTTGAAAATGTAGCCTGCTAAGCTTCAAGCTGCCCGCAAAGTAGCTGAATACAGGCAAGCTGCACTATTGAAAAAGTTGTTAGCTAACAAAATGAAGCCAATGCCACCCTCAAGTCTAATGGTGGCTACAAGTAGGTGTTGCCCATCCAAAAGGGCCATCATCCCACCAAATCAAAAAATTGTCAAATGTTAACTAAAACTAAAAATATAACCATTAAAAAGGTTTCAATTAAGCTGTAGTAAAATTGTTGTTAATTGAAATAAAGGTGAAATAAATTAATGATGAAAAATTTAAACATAGTCTAAACATTTTGGCAACTAACTTAATTTAAAGTACTAAAATGACTAAAACTAATAAAAATGACACAAAACCTAAATTAAAAAGAAAATGGAATATATATTTTAAAAAGCTCATTATTTTTATAACCTAACCGATATTTTGAATTATTTGGAATAGATTTACTTCTGCATTTTCTCTAATTGATTATTGGCTATTTGACTTTTGCACAAAAGAAAAGGTGTGGTCAAGAACTTTGAAGGGATTGTTCATCCAAAAATGAGAATTCTTTCATCATATTACCCTTTGGCTTTCATTATATGGGCATTTCATTATATTTAAAAAAATATCTTCTTTTGTGGTCTGCAGAACGGTTTGTCACCTCATAATGGTTTGGAACAACACAAGGATGAATAATTTATTACTTTTTTTTTTTTCATTTTTGAGTAAACTATTCCTCAACTTTAGCTCTCAGATCCTTTTCATTCAGATAAGTGCAGATATTTTGTGTGATTGTATGTAACCAGTGTTGTTACTGTTAACTAAAACTAAAAATATAACCATTAAAAAGGTTTCAATTAAGCTGTAGTAAAATTGTTGTTAATTGAAATAAAGGTGAAATAAATTAATGATGAAAAATTTAAACATAGTCTAAACATTTTGGCAACTAACTTAATTTAAAGTACTAAAATGACTAAAACTAATAAAAATGACACAAAACCTAAATTAAAAAGAAAATGGAATATATATTTTAAAAAGCTCATTATTTTTATAACCTAACCGATATTTGTTGAATGTTTATTTAATTTTTTGGTTTTTCATTTACTTTAGAAGGTAGGTATATTTATGGATTTAGCAGTTGCAAACGATTTGTAAAAATGCGTAATTCTGATTCTAAATTATGTTTTAGAGGAGCTGCATGTTTCTTAAGTTGTTGCTTGGTAACCATACAGTAAGTCAGACTCTTATTACTTGGCAGAGCACATAGTTAACTCCTATTATTAATATTAATTACATCTATTTATTATATATTTATATCTCATCAAATTGCTGTTTATTGCAAGAAAAAAAGTTCTGCTTTGTAATATACTGTTGTTATTAGTAGTAATTGTGAATGATGACTGTGCAATTAATTTGTCAGGAATTAAAAAATAAAGACAGAAATTAAAACAAATAGGAAAATGTGTTCATTTTCCAGCCACAACTGCTACAAAACAAGTATCCCACACATAAATTTATGCAAAATACAGCTAATAGAAACAGCAAAAACACTGCCATTTAAATGATTTGAAAAATAGAGTGTCTATTACTATGATGTCTAATACACCTAAAGAATCAGACATCCAAGCACTACATGAGAGAGGGAATAGATTTTTATTGCCTCAGCTTGCTCAGTTGTAAGGCAGTTTGCCCAATACAGTATGACATAAAAACAGGCATGTCGCGCAACACTGCTGGCAAAAATAGCTTGTTATTTGAATAGCTACACAATTTTGAAAACAGCCGAACTTCGGTCACGCTACTGAGAATGCAGTTTAGTTATTGAGTTATTAGAGTGTTGCTACTTACTTACGAAACACTGACCAGAAGCTAGCCATGCTCTTGCCACTCATTTCCATCTCTAATCTCTGTCATGCTTTTTTCCCTAATCTTTCTCATGCTCTCTAGTATTTTTCACTCAGTCCTGCTTTTCTCCTGATCAATTCGGGTGTATTATTAAGAAGAGTGTGTTTAGTGCGTGATTGGGTGTGTGTGTGTGTGTGTGTGTGTGTTGTGCAGTATGTTTAGTCTCTAAGGTTTAATTAAAGAGCAGCCAGAGAATCTTGTCAATGGTCCCAAGACTCTCCTTAGAACCCCAGAGTCATCCTCTTCTATTTTACACTTCACAGAACACACATAGAGAGAGAGACGGACGATGAAGAATTATTGGAGGAATAATATAGAGAAAGAGGGTTTTCAGTTTTATTGGCAGGGTCATTCCTGTTATAGGCTACCATTGAACTCTGCAACTTGAAAAATAAATACGCTTATGTTGTAAATTGAAGATGTATAAGGTGCAACAGACAATAATTTTATTTTATATATTATAAAAAAATATTGTATGAAATTGCAATATTAATAAATATAAGTAAATTGTTTTTTAAATATTTACAGTCAATCCATTTTGTATAAAGGCGTGTATATATTATATTTTAAATAGATTTAATTGTATAATTATTTTATTGAAGGTAATTTAGTCAACATTTAATGCATACAAAAGCTATATGCATACGCATATATTTTATGTTAATATTTTTATATTACATGATATATTGTACATTGAAATATTAATTAATAAACATAAGTAAATGACGGTTTTAAAATATATAATTGTATCAGATAATCATACAATTTTGTATAATATTTTGTAGGGATGCACCGATACCACTTTTTCCAGTACTCGCCCGATACGATACTTTTATTTTTGGTACTTGCCGATACCGAGTACCGATACCAATATTTTTATTGCATTTGTACATTTTTTAAATATTGGGTACAGAAACCATATGATGATTGTTGCCACATTAACGATGATGGTGATGATGATGGTGATGATGATGAGGAAGCATTGTTTTGCCTTTTAAATAGCTTGCCATCCACATTTACTGCACCAAGGAGATCTATAATACTTGCAGACAGCTCTCTGTTAGCATTCCCATTCCTCCCAATGGCAGTTGCGCGGTTTGAAATCTGCCATCGTTGCCCTTTTTTTTGAGCCAATCACCTCAGCTCTGGAGCCACAGGAAATGATGTCATGACAATGCTGAATCCATCTGTACGGCAGCCATATTGAGTGTTATGATTTCTCATTCAATTTTCTATCTGTTTCTCCTCCTACCTTTTATAATGTCCCTGGTCTGCACCTATTTGTGTCCTTCAGTGCTGTTATATATGACATTCCTGTCATCTCACTACTTATGCTTGACCTTTTGCCCTCCATCTTGTCCGGACTTCAAATCTAAACCCACGTTAAATCCATTCACATCACATAAATCTCTCTCTCCTCTGTTTTAGCTAACCATTAAAATGCTTAAGCGTCTAAGCTAAGCGCTCTTGGCTAAATGCTAACACCATGTGAAACGAACATCAAAGTTTTAAAGCATCAATCAGCTCTCTCAGGCGATTAGAGGCTTTAAAATACAAAAGATGCATTCACGACGAAATGCGTCGGTTCTTAATTAGACTTCATATCCGCACAGATGATTTCATTCAGGATGTGAGAGCTAAAACATCTATTTTTAGTTTGTTAGTCACAACTGACTGATAGAGGCTCTTTGTGTGGGTGTTTCGAGATGTTTTCCTTTGCATCGCTGCCTCCCTGTCTCTATCTTATTGTGTTTATTATCCTCATAATGCCCTGAACGAGTCGTCTGGGCTGTCATTTGCCCGCAGTATTGCTTTTTTCCAAGGTTTAGACGTAGAGCACTACAGGAGGCACTATAACTGCTGAGTCATTGCATTTTTAAGCTACATATAAACATCGAAAACCATTCATGTTTGATGGGAAATGTTATAGAATTTTTCACTTCTTTCTGTCTCAAATGCAGTCTAGCCTTGTCATTAAAGATCTGGACTAGAAACTAAAAGGTTGTAAGTTCAAACCTCCTGGAAATCCTTCAGTTATTATCACCATTTTGATCAAGATGCTTAGGATAGGATAGTTTGCCTAAAAACGAGTAGATGCAAACCTGTATGACTGCGGAACACAAAAGGAGATATTTTGAAGAAAGTTGCTGCTGCTTTTGGACTTCATGTGTGGTCAGCCTCTTATTACACATAGTTAACTCCTATTATTAATATTAATTACATCTATTTATTATATATTTATATCTCATCAAATTGCTTTTTATTGCAAGAAAAAAGTTCTGCTTTGTAATATACTGTTGTTATTAGTAGTAATTGTGAGTCAAGTCAAGTCAAGTCACCTTTATTTATATAGCGCTTTTAACAATACAGAGTGAGTGATGACTGTGCAATTAATTTGTCAGGAATTAAAAAATAAAGATAGAAATTAAAACAAATAGGAAAATGTGTTCATTTTCCAACCACAACTGCTACAAAACAAGTATCCCACACATACATTTATGCAAAATACAACTAATAGAAACAGCAAAAACACTGCCATTTAACTGATTTGAAAAATAGAGTGTCTATTACTATGATGTCTAATACACCTAAAGAATCAGACATCCAAGCACTACATGAGAGAGGGAATAGATTTTTATTGCCTCAGCTTGCTCAGTTGTAAGGCAGTTTGCCCAATACAGTATGACATAAAAACAGGCATGTCGCGCAACACTGCTGGCAAAAATAGCTTGTTATTTGAATAGCTACACAATTTTGAAAACAGAAGTTTGCTCATGAAAACATTAGCAAACTTCACAGGCAAATAAAGCTTCATTGTCTATTGTTAATAGTGTAGTGATGTATGAATCATTGCTCACATAGCAGTCACTTTCAAACCAAGCAGTTTTCTGTTGGTCAACATGGCAAATTTACATTACCAACTTGAACACAAGCGAAATCTGCTTGGAGAACTTTTTCGCTCTCACACAAAGCCCCCGATCACACAAATTCCTGTTGAAATGACTTGATTTCATGAAATGTTGTTGAGCAATGGTAAATATGACCACACCTTTATGATGTAAACCATTGACTTTCATTGTATAGACACAAAAACACTGAGACAATCTTCAAAATATCTTCTATTGTGTTCTGCGGAGGAAAATAGGTTTGGAATGACATCAGGGTTCGTAAATGATGACAGAATTTTCATCTTCATGTGAACTATCCCTTTAATCTAGGTTGCAGCATTCAACATGGTACAAATCCATGTGGTTGATATGTGCATGCAAAAGGTAGCAACTCGTAAATTAACCTTTAGTCACTAACCCTTACCCTTTTTGTTGTTCTTGACAGGATCTGCAATCATCTGCGTGACCTCTTTAACTGACCCCATGAGGACGGCTGAGGGAGATGGAACGTAACAGACTTTTCTTCTTTACTTACTGCGGCATTACCACGATAACCCACCAGGGCTGAGCACAGCCTCTGCCCTTCGTCCACCCCAACCCTTCCACAGTCCCCCCATTCCTGTCCTCCCTCTTGCTCCCTGAAAGAACAAAACAAACCAGCAGGATTACTTTTTCTTATTTTGTTATAATAGTTTTACTTTCCTTTGTCCTTCACCCATGAAAAAGCAAAGTATAGGTCAATAAACCAGCGAAGTGAAGAAGGAGAAAACAAGACAGTCATGTATCTGCCCCATGCCTGTAAACGTGATTTGGGCCATGCCCGCAATTCGGAGACCACCCACGCAAGTACTCTCCTCTGGTTGGCACTGTGGATCACCTTGGCATCATGTCAACGCATTGATCCCGGCACCAAATATCCCACCGTCACCACAAACTACGGCAAGTTGCGCGGGATTAAAAAAGAGCTTAACAATGAGATTTTGGGTCCCGTGGAACAGTACCTTGGCGTCCCCTATGCCACGGCGCCGATCGGAGACCGTCGTTTTCAGCCACCAGAAGCTCCTGGGTCCTGGCAGGAAGTGCGGAACGCTACACAGTTCGCCTCTGTTTGCCCGCAGAATGTGCATGGTGTTTTGCCCGAGATCATGCTGCCTGTGTGGTTTACCGACAACTTAGATGTGGCCGCCACCTACATTCAGAATCAGAGCGAAGACTGTCTCTACCTCAACATCTATGTGCCCACAGAGGATGGTGAGTGTCTGACACACCACA
The DNA here is from genome assembly GCF_001515625.1 of Sinocyclocheilus rhinocerous. Lineage (NCBI taxonomy): Eukaryota > Metazoa > Chordata > Actinopteri > Cypriniformes > Cyprinidae > Sinocyclocheilus > Sinocyclocheilus rhinocerous. Next base: position 1,361,625 of record NW_015641020.1, read on the forward strand.
GCAAAGCATTATGGTTATATCTAATAGGGGAGTAGAGTGCAACAGTGCCCATCCACTTTTTCAGCAGCCTTGGTTCAGGAAGTATTTTCTCATAGGGATGTTGAAGAAGTTTAAGAGTTATAAGCCATGAACCAAAACAACCACCTACGAGGTAAATCACAACATTACAAACTTTGATGTAAAGCAAAAAGTATTTGAAAATCAGACAAAAAGACAAATCTTTAATAAGGGAAGAAACTATAATCCCAATAGGCATAGTGAAAGAAATTATCAAAAGAATAAAAAATGATTAATAAGTCTAAAACTATTGATGTTGATTATTGATATAGAAACAATATATTTTATGTTTGTTGCAAAATATGCACTATATACAAATATTACGAATATATACAAATAGGGAGACTCACCCTACAACATTCGCAGTGCCTCATGGGATTGGGCAGGTGCTAATGAGTTCTTTTGGCGAAATCTGCTTGTTTAGATTCTCTGATTGGTGGGGATTGTTTTGCAGAATCAGGTAATTAATTCAGTTAGCAACCTCATAGATCACAGTAGGTCTGTCTTTAAAGGTTTATAAGTTATCGTTAAAAATCAATTCCCCTATGGAGAAAATGAATGGTGATTTTACTTCTGAAACCCAACTGCTGCACTCTATAGAGCAGGGGTCTCCAACCTTTTTTACACCACGGAACGGTTACGTTTGGAAAATATTCTCACGGACGGGGGGTGGGGTGTCCGCGCTGTCTGAAACACGTCTGTTTGCTTGTGCGCGCTTTGATTGTGTGCGAGAACAGCGTGTGAGTAATCGAATCTCTTTCGCTTCTTCTTCTTGTGGTTTAAAATTGCTTGTACGTGACCCAGTAGCAATTCTTCCAAGGCCCGGTAGTGGGTCGCGACCCGGTGGTTGGGGACCTCTGCTATAGAGTAATGGAACCTATAGACATGCGTTTTTACACGCCTACAGTGCTGCATAGTAGATACTACAATACTTAGTGACAGTTCTCCCAAAAATGGAAATTGTTGTCATTTACTCATTATTTTACTGTTGTTCCAAACCTGTATGACTTACTTCCTTCTGTGGAACACAAAAGATATTTTAAACACTGTCTTGTTTTGTGCATATAATGAAAGTCAGTGGGGTCAAGTGTTGTTCTGGACCCCACTGACTTTCACTGTATGGACAGAAACAGTTTAAATATTCTTCAGAGTATCTTTTTTGTGTGTGTTCTGCAGAAGAAAGGAAGCCAGACAAGTTTGAAATGACATGAAGGTGAGTAAATCATGATAGAATTTTCATTTTTGACTGGACTACCTCTTTAACACTACAAAGTACCATACAGTGAAAATGAGATGTCTTTTCTGCCTTTGAACTTCAGTGCAGCTTTACCAGACCTTGACTAAGGACATGTCCTTGCCTTCTCCTAGTTATGATCAGTCCACTGCACTCTGGATCAGGACTTGTCAGGAATAGTTTACCCTATGATTCACTTAAAGAGTGAGGCCAGCTGGAAAGACTAAAGTGTTCTGGGAAATTACTTGTGCTCCAGCATAAGACGTACATTTACGACAAATTGCAGTAAATTGATGGAGAGTTAACAAACCAAATAAGTGACTGACTTTTTAGACTGAGGTAAAACCCCTCAACATTTGTCTTTTTTCTTCTCCTCTTCTAGTTCTTTTTTGTCTTTTTTTTTCTTTTGAGAGAGAGCAAAGTGGACAGATACTCTCAGAGGATGGAAAGAACTGATTTGCGAGGAGGTGTTTTTCTCTCGCAATTAAGGTTCCAGCTGCCAAGTTGCCCAGAGAAACAAATTATTGACATCAGCAGTAATTTGCAATCTCAGAGCCCTTTTTGCTCCTTTCCTCTCAGTTTTTACCACTTTTTGGCAGCCAATGTAGGGGTTTTGTGTTTACAATGGTAATTGTCTTGTTTAAGCAATTCTTTCTATAATGAAAGAATGCTTTGAAATTTGCAACCCGTGTTAATGAGAAAAAAGTCATCAAACTTATTACCTCAGTATTTGCACTATACATACCAATGCGTAGTGTATAATGCCTCATAGCTCATCAGCATATTCCAGCACATTGCAGTCAGACTGAACATCTGCATAGTCGTGTGAGTGTTTGTTCACAGCAAAGATGCCAGTGTTGTTTTCTTGTTTTTGACACCATCAGCAATGTGTCTCTTTTCCTTCCTTCCCTTTCTACTTCTCTCTCTCGTTCTGTCTTCAAACACTCATTTTCATCCCACATTATCTCTTTCTCTTCGCCATGTGTCTTTCACAAAGCCCTCTGCAAATCTGCTGATTCCTAGATTCCCAAATGCGCCAGTTCCCATTTTCCCAAATCCCCAAATTCCCTTTAATCCACTCAGTCTCTCCCAAGCCAGCTTGCAATCCTGCGCATTAGAGTTGCTATTTAGAACAAAATATATTATCCAATGCATCCATGTGTATCTGCACCAAATGGTGGAGTCATTCGTGAATTTAGAGTATGATTAAGCATTACATGACTACTGTATATAATTTCAGATCAAATAAAGGAGCTTTTTGTTTAGTTTTACATATGTAGAGAAAGTCTATGCCTTAGAACTGCTGTAAAGATATACAGATTAATTCTTTTACAGAAGTGTATGCATGCTGTGCTGCAGTTGATCCATGTGAGAGTTGGAAGAGGGGGTGGACAAGAGATCAAAGCTACTACATCAGTTACTATATGTGGGGACCATCTTGGCCCCAAACTGCCCCAGGCAACTTATACAGCAGTATGTAGTCTAATTATTTGTCTCCCTTTGTACTTGTTCCTCTGACTATATATAGTGACATCTGTTATAGCCTCTTTTATGCTCACCAGAGCATTTATTTTGATTAGAAATACAGCAAAAATATTATTATTATTATTATTAGGCCTATAACAATTTAAAATAACGATTTTAATTTCGTATTTACTATATATTAAAATGTTAGTTATTCCTGTGATGGCAAAGTTGAATTTTCAGCAGTCATTAGTCCAGTCTTCAGTGTCGCATGATCCTTCAGAAATAATTTTTATAGGCTGATTTGCTGCTCAAGAAATTAAACATTTGTGATGCTTACTATTTGTGTGGAAACAGTGATGTATTTTCAAGGATTCTTTGATTGATAAAATGTTTAAAAGAACAGCATTTATTTGAAACAAATGCTTTGTAGCAGTGTAAAAGTATTTACGGTCTCTTTTGATCAATTTAATGTGTCCTTGCTGAATAAAAGTATTAATTTGATTTTAAAAATAATAATAATAACCCCAAACTTTTAAATATGCCATTTCCTGCAGTAGTCATTTACCTTCTGCAACAAGAGATCAAATATGGGCATTTTTTGGGAGCCTATTATTATTATTATTATTAAAAGCCTATTTCTTGTTTTTGGATGCCCAAATTGCTTTTCTCTTTTTCTTGTCCCGTGGTCTGGGAGAAAGTAGCAGGACCCTGTGGAAGTTGATTGAAGGCTGGAGGCGGATGGTCAATCAGAGGCATGTGTGAGCAGGACTGATGGGTTGGTTTTAGCTTGACTGTGCACTCTGCAGCCCACCTGATACTGCCACAGGCATGTCTACTCACTCTTCTCTGTCAGATCGATTTGACCAAGAGGGAACACAAAGCCTACAGAATTTTCTCATTGTTTTACGTAAAAATATATAAATTGATCAGTAAATCAACAAGCAAGTAAAATCTGAATAGATTGGCTTTACACAAAGCAAAGCAGTGAAGACATAATATGATTCTGACTTAAGGAGCTACAATAACATACCATATATTGAAGTATCCCAAAGGCCAAGGAGGTAGAAATGAGAAATGGAAGAAAGAAATGAGGGAACACTTGAACAAAAGATGAAATTTGAACAGCACTATTGTTTTCTATGGAAGGGAAATCAAAACTGCTTCGGAGTGCACCTGAGTGTTGGTGTGGAGGGCGTTTTTTAATTAGCTCCTGGAAGCTCCGAGGTATTCTGAATATAGATGGACCATTGCGGGGCCCTTTCAAGTATTAGAAGCAGAGATGCACGCAAACAATTCTGCGATGTACTACAACAAAACAAGTATTCCAACAGAAGTTTACAGGCTACAGCTTGAGTGTTTGAGATTTTGAATTTAAACAGGATTGGTAGAGTCAGTGGGCTGCTTTTAGCAAAAGGCATCATTAGCCGCGTTTCCACTGTCGGGCCAAAAGCGGGCGTGCTAGTGCATGCCAGGGCCAGTTGCGTTTCCACTGTCACTTCCAAGGCTTGATCGTGCCTCGTCAGTGCTTCATCGGGGCCAACGGCCCGGTTTTTTTGGCCCGATGAAAACCTTGGGCGAAAGCAAGCCAGCTGGCGCTAGAGGAGTGGTTATGAACAAAGGCGGAGTTTCTCCGCGTCTGGAGAGCGCCAGCGCCGCGGAGCATTTCATAAAGTTCACCAGCATTAAAGACTTTTAAAATAATTTTAGTTCAAAACTAACTTTCAGACAGCAGCGAGTGTTTGAAATAACTTGATCCGATGTGGATTATGATCACCATACAAGGCAGAAATATTTATAAGCGATGCAAAAGTCTATGCATGCTAGCCATTAATGTTACCATAGTAAACATGGTAAATACGACCACTTGAAGAAATCAGACGTCAGCTTCTTATTCTCTATCACAATCATGTATTTATTTAGAAACATATTTTATCTGTCATAAGTCTCGTCTCGAGATTTTAGCTCCGCGTAGGTCATAAAAATATAATAATGGTTTTTGTTTGGGAGCTTTTATAAAAATATAGAAATAATAATTCTTTCTAAATGTGATGTATATACTGTGACTACAAATCAACAGTAACAGACTCGACTGAATAAGTAGGTAGGCGATGTTCATACCGCTTTATTTCTGTGTGACTAATTTGCAATCCTGATAAATTAATTCGTTATGATCAAATCCAAAAGCATCAAATCGATGCTTTTGGATTTAAATCTTTAACAAAGCATGCAAACAAACGGCCGCTTTTATCATGTTCGTTTTGTGATCGCCGGAGCTTCTGGCCCGACGGTGGAAACGCAGTGTGATTTTGGACTCTGTGCTACAGGTCCGAGGCTATTAGCCCCACCCAGCCCATTTAAAGCACTGCTCGCACTGGCCCGACAGTGGAAAAGCGGCTATTGTCATATTATGACCAAATGAATGTTTAGAGGGAAAAGAATCATTTAGCCTTCTCTCCCCTAAACTACTGTAGCTTGTTCTTTTCTACAGTGCTTTTTTCTTTCGCTAAATGAAAACCAAAGGAAGACTTCAATTTTGCAGCAAGGTCAAACCAATGGAATCAGCTGAGGTCAGTTTCTCAACTTAGAGTTTTTAGTGGAAGGTAATGAGAACAAACTGGTAACTTTCCAGCTGAGAATGTGTGCAGGCTTACTTGAAATTGTGTGTGTGTTAGTGAAGCTCAGCGGAGCTTCTGGCCCGACGGTGGAAACGCAGTGTGATTTTGGACTCTGTGCTACAGGTCCGAGGCTATTAGCCCCACCCAGCCCATTTAAAGCACTGTCTCGCACGGGCCCGACAGTGGAAACAGTATAAAAACCATTACGCCTATGGGATGTCCCCACTTTTCACAAAAACAAACCTGTGTGTGTGTGTGTGTGTGTGTGTGTGTGTAAATCCCAGAGCAGAACTGTAATATTGTTAGACTGCAGGGCCATGAGATTTTGGGAAGGACGTGTGTGATAATGATTGTGTCTACACGGCTGTCAGCTCAAGAGAATAACAAATACTCAATTAAAAGAATGAGATAACAGCTGATGGACACAAGAAAGAGAATAAGACGAGTCGTGAGTAATAAAGATGTAAAGTGCAAGAGTGAATATACAGCAAAGTGAGACAGAATAAGCTAGAGTATTAAAATAAAATAAACATTATAACAAAAGAGATGCAGAGAAAAAGAGGGGAAATGGAGAGGGGACGAGATGAGAGCAGATATGTATGGATAGATAACGCTGACACAGAATGAGGGTTTGGCAGGGGAAGGGGTCGCCTTGGCAACCCCTCAACTCTTCCTGCATGTAGCTGTCAGGCAGCACGTCAGAGCCGTGTGAGCGTGTGTGTGTGTCTCCTTGTGCGTTACCACTAGACTCTCAATGAAGAAATTAGCAACAGCTCTGCAACACACTCTATTTATAGCCACAGAAGAGAGAACCACTTGAGAGAAAGTTATTAGGTGTGTGTGTGTGTGTGTGTGTGTGTGTGTCTGAATTCTTGACGTAGGGCGTCGATGTGCAGATGGCACATTGTGCTGGTTCGTGCCATGCTTTCTTTCTCCCTCTCCTCTTTGCCCCCCACAGAAACTCTCTTCACATGCTAATAAGCTAATTGGGTTGACAGCAGTTGTCATTGGAGGTGTTTGTACAGTTGCAGGCAATTGATGGAAATGAGCTTACTAAAGATCCCACTGACTTCTGGGACTTTTACAAAAAGTACTGTGAATGAATGGACTCCATTAATAAACATATATAGATCGGGTCTCTAAAGAAGCTGTTTCCAGGACCTTCTAATTGCTGCAGATGTAAAATGGAGGACAGTATTTACGCTAATGGCTAAACAAATAAAATAAATAAATTGAACTTTTATTTAAAAATCAAAAAAAATAAACAGATTTATACTTTAGATAGCAACTTTTTGATTCTTTAGTCCTATTATGATCGTCATGCACAGAGTACATGTGTTTTTATACAGGAAACAATGTGCACCTAACAGCTGGATTTGCTGAAGTTTGCAAGGTTTGTGGAATGAAATGTTTAATAGGTATTTAAAGGCTTGTTTATGTGACCGGGGATTTTGATTAACCACCAGGAACACATTTATCGGGTTCATTTTGTAGTTTATTCTTTTACTATTTTCAAGAGTGATGATGATTCTTTCTAAACTGTTTTCTCAAAAACGTAGCATTCCGGCTCACAGCTTTCACAAAAAGGACTGGAAAAAGAAGAGGAAGTAAAACAGATTTTAGATAAACAAAAAATAAATAAATAAATAAATAAATATGCAGAACTAGTGATAAAATGTAATCTCTAAGGTCTATGTTACTCAGTGTATAATTATCTCTCTGATGCACTACATGCTTTAGTTTCACAATCTGCTTGCGTGTAAGCAAAAACAAAACTCTTATACATCAGAACATGTTAATACAAAAATACAGCCGTCACAAAATACAAAAGGAAAATACTGACATACAAATAAATAAATAAATAATGCAACGCAACACGAAATTGCTGTCATAAAATACTGAAAAAGTACTACACAACCAATACAGTATAATACGGTACAATACGGCAGTGAGAATACTGTACAAAGGAAAAAAAGCATCATAAGTACATTGTTATTTTACCCACGTACACATCACTTGCAAAAAATAAAAGGAAATAACTCTCACATAACGATGAGCTCCTACTTCACACCTCACGTTTACTTCATTAGGGCTGAAATTCCCAAAATCATGCTGTACACTGTGTAGATAATCACATAAAGTATAAATCACACATGAAACATTTTCAAAATGAAGTGTACAACGTTTTGTACAACTACAAATGAACACCGCATGATGTGACATCATACCATCAGACTTTATACACGAAATAACTTTACAAATATGACATCTCTTAGAAATAACACACACACAAAAAAAAATAATAATATACGTATATATATATATATATATATATATACAGAAATGTTTAACAAGAATATTAGCTGGAAACATTATATTTGCCGCTAGTAACATCGCACAAAATGTCCGAGGATGAGAGCGCATGCGCATTTCCCATATGTAACACACACAGCACCACCTACTGACAACTCAAGGAAAATATAGGTATTCACTGCTTCTTTTGATTTTGTAATTCACAGAACACAGCAAATAACGATAAAATAACAAGTTTAATCATGCAAAGGGAGAAACAAACTTTTATTCTATTTACCACCCGGTTACATTTAAATGATCCAAATGTGTATTTTCTGAATGCCGACGGTGTATTTAAAACGTATAATAGTGTTAGTATAATGGCAGATATCGACTGATGTCTGGTATTGGCCTTGGCATTATATATCAGTCAGCCACCAGAAATGAAGTAGAGTAGAAATAAAAGTAGTTCATACTGTATGTCTTGTGTGCTGTATTTCACATCACTAACAGGTCTGATGCCATGATGTTTTTTTATGAGACACTTGACCTTGATGCTATTGACATTCCATCTACGCTAGCCACTGTTTTTAATTTAAAAGCTGCACCAGAGGGAAAGATTATTACTAAAAATCACTTACATTGTGGTCTGTTCCTTACATAAAACTACTGTATGAGTTCTGTAGACTTGGAATAAAGTGCATGAGTTAGATAAGGGATCCTCAAATCTGGCCCACGAGATCCATTTTCCTGCAGAGTTTAGCTCTAACCCTAATCAAACACACCTGAGCATGCTAATCAATGTCTTCTGGATCATTAGAAAATCCCAGGTAGTTGAGTTTGATCAGGGTTGGAGCTAAACTCTGCAGTGCATTAGCCCTCTAGGGCAAGATTTGAGACACCCTGAGTTAGATTGACTACTTGTATGGTGCCTTTTGTCTTTTTTGGAGCTTGAAAGCCCAGGGTCACTTAGAACCAGTGTTCCCTTTCAACTCTCAATGCTGCGCTCATAGCGCTATGGGAACATTCTTTGTTCGGCCATTTGTGAAGCACGTGTGGCATGCCAAGAATTTGGCTTAAATAACCTTGGTAGGTGACGTCGTTGGATTGCATGCACCTGTGGGGTTATACATAGACATGAAACGGACACAACTTCAGGTTTCTTTGTCTTCAGATACCACATTGTGTGTCTGTGTGTGCTGTATGTTCAGCTCATTCAGTGTGTGCTGTTGTAAAACAGAAAGTGTTTAGTGGAAAATAAAAAGGGATCATGTCTAGTGAGTCTGTCAAGAGATTCTTGCCACCATGTGTGCAACTCATCCCTGACAATGACCCACATGATTTCTGTTTGGAGTGTCTGAGGGAAGAACACACAGTTTGTGCCCTGAACGTTAGTGAGAAGGCATTTTCAGAGCTACATCGAGCCATGGATCTGTCTCTTCGTGCGAGACTCACAGAAGCTCTTGATAAGTTTCTCCCTCATCGTGTTCAGGCGTCAAAGCTGTCGGCCCACCAACCTCAACCCAGTCCGGTTCCTCTGCGGCGAGAGTCACAAAAACAGAGTGTAGTGAGTTGTGCACCCCTTGTAGGGACTGGGGAGCAGCTCGCCGCTCTCAGCAGCCCAGTAAGAGGCCGGTCCTAAGGGCAATAATTTAGTCCAAAAAAAGTCCAGAGGACCGTGGGGGTGTGTCCTTCAACTGCATGGTCTACCATGAAACTGGGACAGGTGCATTTGTTGACACAGCAACTGCAAGCTCTGCTGAACAAATGGCCATAGAATATGTTCCCCTCCCAGTCAGAGAGTTGGGCTATTAAAGCCGTTACTTTCTGGTTCAAAAGAAAGATCAGGGGTTGCGTCCAATTTTGGATCTTCGCAGGTTGAACCGCTACCTCAGAACATACAAGTTCAAAATGCTGACAATCAAAATGATTGTTTCTCAGATCCAATCTGGGGTTGGTTTGTGTCAATCTATCTCAAGAACGCATACTTTCATATAGAAATTTTGCCACAACATAGGAGGTTCCTGAGGTTCGCTTTTGGGGGCGAAGCTTACCAGTATCGGGTTCTTCCATTCGGTCTAGCCTTGTCACCCCGCACATTCACAAAATGCATGGACACAGCACTGGCTCCGTTGCGACTCCAGGGCATCCGCATTTTAAATTACATAGATGACTGGCTGATTGTGACTCAGTCTCAAGAGCTTGCCCTAGCTCATCTCAAATCTCTGGGGTTGAGACTCAACTCCAAGAAGAGAGTTCTCTACCCCGAGGACAACGTATTTGGGGATTGTATGGGATTCGATGACATTGCTGGTACAGCTGCCTCCTGCACGTGTCGAATCCATTCTAAACACCCTAAAGAGTATCAGGCTAGGACAGGAATTAACTCTCTGTTACTTTCAAAGAGTTCTAGGTCTTATGGCGGCTGCATCCACGGTGATACCTTTGGGCTTCCTGCACATGAGACTGTTTCAGTTGTGGCTCAGAGCCAGGGAATTTCACCCACGGGCCAACCCCCATAGGCAAATAAGGGTTACGCGCCGGGGGCTTCATACCCTTTCTATATTGTTCAGACCCCGGTTTCTGACTTTGGGTCCCACTCTAGGCACATGTTGTTGTCGCAAAATGGTAATGACAGATGCTTCCCTCACGGGCTGTCCAGTCTTAATAGCCGTCCAGTCTAAGGGATCTGGAGGGGTCATCTTCTCGATTGGCACATCAATTGCCTTGAAATGATGGCTGTATTTCAGGCCCTGAAATACTTCCTCCAACAGTTAAGAGGCTACCGTGTCCTAGTGTGGGTGGACAACACTGCGGTAGTCTCTTACATAAATTGCCAGGGAGGACTGCGTTCGCTCCGCCTGAATGGGCTAGCGCAACAGGTTCTGCTTTGGGCTCAGGACAAGTTTCTGTCCCTCAGGGCGATTTACATTCCAGGGCATATGAATGTGGGAGCAGACTTGCTGTCCAGACAAGCTGTAACACACAGGGAATGGAAACTCCACCCCGAAGTAGTCAGACAAATCTGGGAAAGATTTTACGAAGCAGAGGTGGACCTCTTTGCTTCACAGGAGCCATGCTCAGATTGACGGGGTATCTAGGGAAGCACCCTCTTGTCTCCTGCTTTATTCGTGGAGCTATGTGGTTGAGGCCGCCCTTTAGAGTGACAGTCCCTTTGTGGGACTTAGCAGAAGTGCTCGAGAGTCTGGTCGAGACCCCCTTTTGAACCCCTAGAGTCAGCGCCTGTCAAGCTTCTAAATCTTAAGATGGTTTTTCTCATGGTTATTACTTCTCTAAAGAGAATTGGGGATTTGCAGGCTCTGTCAGTGTCACCATCCTGCTTAGACTTTGCCCCGAGGCTAGTTAAAGCTATTTTGCACCCTCACCCGAATTATATTCCTAAAGTTCCTTTCTCAACCGTACATCTGGTTGTTCTTGAGGCCTTCTGTTCTCCACCGTTCACGACACAGGAGCAGGAGAAACTTCACTTACTGTGTCCAGTCCGTGCTCTTCATATTTACGTTCACCACACTAGCCAGTGGTGTTGGTCGGAGCAACTTTTCATATGCTCTGGGGGCCGCAACCGGGGGCAGCTGCCACTAGGCATATGATGTCACATTGGGTGAGGGATGCTACTGCCCTAGCCTATGAGGCGCACGGACGTGCTTCGCTTCTAGGAGTTAGGGCCCATTCAACCAGTGGGGTTGCATCCTCTAAGGCCCTAGCAAAGGGTGTCCCCTTGCAGCAAGTGTGTGATGCGGCAGGCTGGTCCTCCCAACACACATTCATGCTACTCCGGGCTCGCATGTCCTTGAGTCGACATCCCAGAGTCATGTCTGAGACCTCTTTAATGTTTGTGCACACACTACACAACCTTGTGGAGTCCAGACACTTCCGGCGCGGCGGCGTTGGTATTCTCATTCCTGTAGCGCTATGAGTGCAGCATTGAGAGTAGTTTTTGCAAGGGAACGTCTCAGGTTACTTAACTGTAACCCTGTTCCCTGAAAAAGCGGGATGTCTCATCAGACAAAGTTATAACCTGAAGGTTGTGTCCATTTCACGTCTATTTATAACCCCGCAGGTGCACGCAATCCAATGACATCACCTACCGAGGTTATTTAAGCCAAATTCTTGGGAGTGTTTGCCACATATGCTTCACAACCAGTCGAACAAAGAATGTTCCCATAGCGCTATGAGAGCAGCATCTTGTTCCTGCTTTTTCAGGGAACAGGGTTACAGTCAAGTAACCTGAGACGTTACTCTAGTATCATTAAGATACTTTTACAGATTTATTAATTTTTTTAATTTCAAGAATATTTCTTTTTCACAGAAAAATTATTTCTTTAACAATTCAATTCAAGTTTATTTGTATAGCGCTTTTCACGATACAAATCGTTGCAAAGCAAATTTACAGGAAATTAGCTTAGCAAATTAGCTTAGCAAATTAGTAGCTTATCAGTGGTGACTGTCAGTTAATGTACATATGGCAGAAATGTATGGAAAAATCAATTAAAGATCAAACGATCAAAAGATCAAGACGTGATCAAACAGACGATGAACACTATTAACAGCAATTATTATGATGC
>NW_015641020.1:1373938-1374087 GCF_001515625.1 Sinocyclocheilus rhinocerous
GGAGGTGTGAATGGTTGTGTGGAGAGGTGTTCAGGGCGGGTGTGGGGTGTTTTTTCAAATCTGCAATAGAACTCGTTCAGATCGTCTGCCAGTTGTTTCTCCACAGTGCTGGGGGATGGTGTCTTGTAGTTGGTGATCTCTTTCAGACT
>NW_015641020.1:1374102-1377301 GCF_001515625.1 Sinocyclocheilus rhinocerous
CAAGCTTTTAAATCCTGCTCTGCTTCATTAGTCCATCTTTTTACAGTCCTTAATACAAGTTTAGCTGATTTCAGTTTCTGCCTGTAGGTCGGATTAAGATGAACCAAACAGTGATCAGAGAGTTCTAAAGCGGCCCGTGGAACAGAGTGATATGCATTCTTTATTGTGGTGTAACAGTGATCCAATATATTACTGTCTCGGGTGGGACATGTGATGTGCTGTCTGTATTTTGCCAGTTCACGCGAGAGATTGGCTTTATTAAAGTCCTACATCTACATTTATATATCAGCCTACAGTGTGATTCCTGTTTGTTAATGATACACATAGGCCACAGAGGCAGCCATCGTTGGCGCCATCTCCCATTGTATTACAAGGATTGTAGCGTGGTAGAAGACTAGTTAGGTACGCAGGAGCTAACCCATTAAGGGCCTTATAGGTAAGTAATAATATTTTGTAACTGATACGGAACTTAATAGGTAGCCAGTGCAGAGACTGTAAAATTGGGGTAATATGATCGTATTTTCTTGACCTGGTAAGTACTCTAGCCGCTGCATTTTGGACTACTTTAACTAACAACTACTTTAACAGTTTCTATGTCTCAGGTGGTAACAAGCTTCAAAAATGCCACCCTGCGTCTTTCCTCTCATTCACAGAAATACATGGAAACATACACATAAGCATGCATGCAGAGTCATTGCCCTCTCATTCCCTTTCTGTTTCTCTGTCCTCTGTCTCTCTTTCCCTCTCTTTCCTCCTGCTGCTTTCTTTCACACTTGTTTCTTCTCTCTCTTTCTCTCCTTCTCTCTCTCTCTCTCTTTCTCTCTCAGTGTAGCTCAAAGGGCCGTCTCTTCAGTGCCTGCTGCAGCTTAGGCGGCAAGTGGCTGTGAATGCAAATTAGATTCAAAAACAGACACACACAAATGCACACTCACACACAGGGCTTGTACCTCTCCTGGTGCTTCGGAGAAGGATGAATGTGGAAGTAGAAACTGTGGGAGAAAAAAGAAGGAAAGAACAATGGGAAGAAAGATGGAATATGGTGAAAATAAAGAGGATAAGAGTTTGTGAATGTGTGAAGAGTGAACTAGTCATACCTTATATCAGTTTTTACTGTGGGAAAAGAAGATTTTGTACGCGTCCAGGCAAAACTCTGCAGACTTTTTTTGCCATTTTCTATGCTGATTTTGAGAGAAAATCAGCAGATTTATGTGCAATGGAGGTATTGAAACTCTTATTGAGGACACAGCAGGAGAGGAGAGGAGAGGAGCATTATGCAATTATTATGCATGCAGATATTAGAATCTCTTATTAATTGAGATATATTAATAATTAGTAGGGGTGCTCCGATCAGGGTTTTTGAGGCTGATCACAGAAAGCAGTATCTGCCGATACCGATCACCGATACCAATCTTTTTAAAGCCTTCTTTTTAATATTTATAAACTATTTATATTGATATTCCAATCAGGATTTTTAGACATTTATTCAGGGCCTGAATTTCATTTTTGAAAATGGGACTGATCCGTGGCTGTTTACCACAAACACAACATTTATCCATTATTTTGGATTTCAAATTTTCACTGAAAATGCTTTTTCAACATTGTGATTATTTTTTTACACAGTACGGTAATACAGTCTTTCACAGACATGTTTAAACTCAATAAATATAAGCAACACATTATTCAATGCTTTTTACTTTTGCATTTACTTCTAGATTTATATATTAAGTTGCTCAAGCAATTGGCAAAACATTTAAACTACTTTTCTTACGTTATCTCAAACTTACCATTGACAGAAATAGACAGCTCTACTGAATTTTCTTTTGCATTGAAATCTTTATTACAAGCAATCCTGCGGTTCTGCACTGCTGCAGATGCGCCGCTACTGGAACGAACTGCCAGACCATAACCGTGTGCAGTGAACGCTTTATTAATACGCGTCCGCATACGCACTGCAAACGGAGTGTGTGTGAACTTGGCATTATGTGTGTGCGCTGCCAGTGTGCATGAGCGCTCAGTCTCCAGGAGAGCGCGTGAGCGCTGAATGGTTAAACACTGGCAAGAATTAAAAAGAAATGCAATTTATAAACTTTAGTGACGATGTGACACTGCCTCGACTGTGCAAGTAACAATACCTGTATCAACTGTGCAGCGTGCAGCTCGCTTATAGACAGACGCGATGTGTGGTGACAAACCTCTCACGGCAGCGTCATCAGCTTGAGATCGTTTTTTTGAGATCGGCCTTTTTAGAGACCGCCGATCAATCATCCCAACGTGATTATCGGTCGATAGTGATCGGTAGCCGATCAATCGGAGTACCCCTAATAAGTAGTTCATTGAGATTAATAATATTATTAGATTTGTACTCCAATAAATGCATTTCTCACATGGTAGTACTATTTAGAATGCTTTTTTTTTTATTATTAAAAGTGAACAGTTGCCAGCACCTAAAATATAGTTTTCCCCTTGTAAATATATTTTTAACTAAAATATTAATATTAAATGACCATATTCACAGCCATAAATATTTCTATTAATAATTTCCTTTTATTTGAAGCCATTTATTGTCAGGATTATGGACTGGTTTTTGTTGTGTTTTCCCTCCCCATGTGTTCCGTGTCCCAGTTAATTGACTGATTCCATGCACCTGTGTTCCCCTGATTGCCCTGTGTTTAAAAGTCCCAGTCTGTTCAGTTTGTATTTGTCGGGTCTTGAATGTCTTCCTTGTGCTCTGTATCTCCCTGTTGGATTATTAAAGACTCTCGTTTTGTGAAATCTCCACGTCTCCTCGTTTCCTCATTCCCTTGCTCCAGCGAATCGTGACAGAAGACCCGACAGAAACAGTTACCTCTGTGTGTCTACCCTCCGTTTTTGTTTCCGTTTTTTTCCCTCAGTGTTTTGTTTCCATTGTGTTTAACATGGATCCCCTCTCCCGTCCAGAGTACCTCCTCCTCCTGCTGGAGCAGGGGGAGAGATCGCTCGAGGGCCATACTAGACTGTTCCTGGTCCTCGCTGCTCTAACCAGCTACCCGGACGACGCGCTCTGTGCATTTTACGACGCCAGTTTAAACATCTCGTGCAGAGCTCTTTCGTCCGAATATGGTCCATGAGCGAATTTCGCCACTTTTGTGGAGTGGACACTGGCGAGAAATGGATCTCCGTTCCCCGCCTGTTCCCAGGAGAATCTCGCCAGTTTCACTCC
>NW_015641020.1:1377438-1377804 GCF_001515625.1 Sinocyclocheilus rhinocerous
GTCAGTCAAGGTGTGTGAGCCGGCAACAACGCCCGCCACGAGGGAGAAAGCCACTGACGGTGTGAGCGCGGAGAGGAGCTCCAGGAGCTCCGCCGCGACTGAGGGTGAGCTGTGTATGGCGCGGCGACTGTGCCACACCGAAGAGGGCTCCCAGGGCTCCCGTTCTGGCCTGAAAGCCCAGAGGCTCACAAATGCCCGCCCTCCCAATCGCTCCTGCCTCCTCCTCCTCCGCTGTCGTCTGGCAGCCCATCTGCTCGCCCTCAGCCCACCATCTATGCGGTGCGAGCTCCACGGGACTGCCATCCTCCAGCGTCACCGTGGCTGGAGTTTCCCTTGACTCCGCCTCCAGCCTCTAAGCCCCAGTCG
>NW_015641020.1:1380184-1407939 GCF_001515625.1 Sinocyclocheilus rhinocerous
GTCGGCTCCACCATGGCTCCTAGCTCCCTCCTCTCCGCCGTGGCCCGGCAGTCCACTAGCTCCGCCGGGCTCCCTCGTCCCTCCGGCTCCACCTTGGTCTGGCATCGACCATACTGTGCCTCGGGACTCCACTCCTCCGGCTGTGCCTCGTCCCTTTGTCCTTCCAGCTCCGTCAGGCTCCTTCATCCCTTCGGCTCCTCCTCAGTCCTCTGTCGCTCCGGCTCCACCGCGGCCTTTCGGATCCCCGCCTCCGCGTCAGTCGCCGGCGCCATCTGCTCTGCCATGGCCCTCCGGATCCTCCCCATCGCCCTGGCTCATCGGCTCTCTGTCTCCACCTCGGGCTCCTCCACCACCTGCTCCGCCGCCGTTGGTCGGCCCCCTGGAGTCGGCGGCCATTCCTCCTCCATGGCTCCTCCCTCCGTCGGCTGTGGCCTTGGTCCTGCTGTGCTCCTCCTGCTCCGGGCCCCTCCTGTCTCCTCCCTGGCTCCTCCCTCCTTCGTCGCCTCCCTGGTCTCTGTCTGCCGGCCCCCTCCCGGGTGCCCGTCCTCCTCCCGAGCCTCCTCCTTAGTTCCCACCCGTTCCCCCCCTCTGTTGTTCTACGGCGCGAGGACGCGCCTTCCGGGAGGGGGGGCGATATGTCAGGATTATGGACTGGTTTTTGTTGTGTTTTCCCTCCGCATGTGTTCCGTGCCCCAGTTAATTAAATGATTCCATGCACCTGTGTTCCCCTGATTGCCCTGTGTTTAAAAGTCCCAGTCTGTTCAGTTTGTATTTGTCAGGTCTTGAATGTCTTCCTTGTGCTCTGTATCTCCACGTCCCCTCGTTTCCTCGTTCCCTTGCTCCAGCGAATCGTGACATTTATATTATTATGATTACATTGAATAATATATATTTGTTCCTAGACTTAATTATCTACTGTATTTTTAGTGTTTTTTCTCTGCATCTTTGTGACAATGCAGATCAAAAACATAAAGACCCATATGTACCTCATATTTGATGGTTAAAATATTGTGTTCCATGTGTCGCCTTATTGAGGTAAAAGTTGTGTGTTAGTCCTGACAGGTGTTTTCTTCAGATTTGAATTAAATCAGGGATGTCCAGTCCTGCTCCTGAAGGGCCTTCATAATTAAACATACCTGGACCAGCTAATCAAGGCTTTGAGGATTACAAGATTCTTCCAGGCAGGAGTATTGGAGTGGTTTAGAGCTAAATACTGCAGGAAGGTGGCCCTCCAGGAGCAGATTGGACAGCCCTGTGTTAAATCATGCATTATATTGCAGTTCTTAATAACGTTACTGGCCAACTGGCCTTCAATTTACTCACCCAAAGTCAATTTTTACTTGGTGAGTGTTAATTTTGGACCCTGTACTCATGTATTGCATGTATTGGCTGCTAGGGACTAAGAATTTTTTTTTCTAATTACACTACCTTTCAAAAGGTTGAGATTCATATATGTGTCATATATGCTCATACCAAGGCTGTGCTTATTTGATCAAATATACTGTAAAAAAAAGTAAGACTGTCTATTTGTATATATGTAAAATGTAATTTTATCCCTGTGATGGTGAAGCTGAATTTTCGTTCCATTACTCCAGTTAAAAATCAAACTAATATGCTGATTTGATGCCCAAGTAACATTTCATATTATTAGCAATGTTAAAAATTTATATTTAATACTTACAGTTAATATTTTGCTTAATAGTTTTCCGGAAACCGTGATATGTTTTTCAAGATTGTTTTTTTTCTGTCACTTTTGATCAATATAATGCATCCTTGCTGTAAGCAGTTATTTCTTAAAAAAAAAAAAATCTTACTGACAAATTTTAAGCAGTAGTGTATATATCATACACTGGAATTAAACATAAATTTAATGAGATTTTTGCTATAAAAAAAGAAATTATCAAGTAAGACATATACAAGTATATTTACAGTACATTCTCTGAATACATAGGACACAATATCTTATGCAGTTTTTCTTTTCAGATATATTGATCTTGTTCTAAGAATGCTTAGATGGTTTTATGTTAAAAAAGATACTGATTGAGTTTTTTCAGTCTAGTTTGGATTATCCCTGTTGTAGTGGACCATTTAAGTACATTAGTTCTTAGAATATGATATGACAAGAGTCATTATAATGAGCTCTTGGCTCATGTCAGTTGTATGCAGGATTTTGAAGAGCCTAAATTCAGTCTTATGACAGCTCTCTGCAGTCTTTATGACTGAGCAGGCAGATATATTGCCGGGCATCATTTTTCTCTGGAGACCCAGCTTTAATTCCATGTGGCGGGGGTTACCGGGGAAACAGTTTTAACCTTCATGCTGTCTGCATCTCCACCGCACCTAAATGTCATCCCATCCAGCTCTGCTCTGTTCAAATACTCCTCTTTTCACACATTCACTCCATCCCAGTCACCTTATCTCTGTGTGTACCTCCCTCACTTTCTCTCTATCTACAGCAAACATTTTCATTCAGCCTTCTCCTTTTCTCCATTTCTCATTCGTGCTCTCTTTCCTTTTTATTATTATTATTTTCTCTCTTTTTTGTACATGGTACCATGGCAATACTGTGACACTACTTTGATGGTAATATAATAGGGTTATATAAAATAATTTGCAGCAGTGGTTCTCAACCTTTTTGACTCAAAATCCAGCACAATATTTCTGTATTTCTGCTGTTCATTCTCAAAGTTTTTTATTGACATATTGAATTAACATGGTTAATTTTTTATTAAATTAATAATTTCTTAATTCAAATACTTGTAAGCCACCCTTGGTAGTTTGGTGAGGCCCTCTAGTGGTTCCTGGCCCACTGGTTGAGAACCACTGCTTTGGAGCTCCATGTAAATATAATGGCATATGAATATGATAATCATACAGGACCATAAAGATTTTTTCCCACACATGCTGTGTCTGAAAACTTGCCACAGCCAATGTTTGCACACAAAGGTACGTCCTGAAACTGATTTTAGAAAGGCTTTGAGACATCATAATAGTCTAATTATCTACTACAAAATAAAGGGAGCTTTTTACTACAATACTAATTTCTTGGCTTTTTTTCTCAACTGTCACAGCACTGAATGCACGGCATAGTGGAATATTATAGGCAACGAAGGATAAATCAATGCTGCCTTCAAAAATCGATCACATGAAGGTGTAGACAGGATGTGACACGATCATAGGATTCAGACGTGCCTTGTTGCCTTCTTACCTCCTTATGTTGCCTGAAGAGGCAGCTAGAGTTTAGTTCCAATCGTGTTCCAACACACCTGAATGTAATTTTAATTAAGTAAAACCAAAGACCTTGATTAGTTTATTCAGGTGCTTTTAATTCATGTTGAAACTAAACTCAGCAGGAAAGTGGCTCTTCGGGACCAGGAATGAGAAACCCTGGATTAGGCTCTGCGTGTTATTGGACAATGTTAAGTAATAACCAAATGCTGTAGCAGATAGTTAGGGATTGCTGTTGATCAAATTAACATTTACTTTGCCACCTTTTGTCAGGATTGGACTGTCTTTGTTGTGTTTTGCTCCCCATGACCCAGTTTCTCCCTCATGTGCCCTTATTTGGTTGTTCCTGTTTCTGTCCTCGTTGTCTCTTAATTAGTCATCCTGTTCACCTGTGTTCCTCCCAATTCCCTCGTTATCCTGTGTATTTAAGCCCCAGTCTGTTCAGTCTGTGTTTGTCGGGTCTACATGTTGTGAACGTGTGTCATCTTCCCTTCCTGGTGGGGATTACTCCTGTTTGGATTTAATAAAAGACTGTGTTTTTTCCTATTTAACATCTCCATCGTTCCTTCCGGCAACGTATCGTGACAGAAGACCCGACCAACAAACCCCTCCGTTTGTTTTCCGTTTTCCATTCAGTGTTTTTTGTTTGCGTAGTGTTTCCTTCCCCATGGATTCCCTCGCTGTCAAGTTTACCTCCCTCGCCCGCAAGGACCTTTCCCTTTTGGAGTATGCTGTTGAGTTCAGCCAGCTCGCCGTTTTAATGGCGTTCAACGACGCTGCGCTAAACTCCCTGTTCTGGATCGAGGCCAATTACTACCGCCCCGTCGACCTCCCAGACACCACCGGACTGTGCTGGAGGGAGGCTATCATCCGATGTCTGGAGAGCATCTACCCCCGATCCAGAACACAGCCAGACCCAGCCCAGCCCACCATCACCCCGCTGCGTGGAGCTTAAGCCCGAGCCCACTGCTGACGGAGGGCCCGCCGCAACCGACGAGCCATCGCCAGAGAGAGCGACAGTGCTGAGGATCGCCAGGGAGCCCGAGCCTGTGACGTCAGACCAGGTGCGAGAGCCAGCTACAGAGCTCGCCACGGGAGAGAGCATCATGGACAATGAGACCGCGGAGAGGAGAGGAGCCCCCTGCACCGTGGCTGAGGGTGAGCTGTCTAAGGATCTGGGTAAAGGAAAAGTGGAAAGAGACTTAATTGATTTGTATACCGACCTGCCCCCTTTCCTCCCTCCTCCGTCGGTGACCTCTGTCCCTCCCGTTCCTGTTTCCACGTCCAGCCCAGAGAGGGCTCCTGTTCCAAAGTTAAGCCCGGAGGCTCACAAATGCCCGCCCACCTGCCCGCTCCTACCTCCTCCCCCGCTGTCGTCTGGCAGCCCCTCTGCTCGCCCTCAGCCCACCATCAGTGCAGTGCAAGCTCCGCGGGTCTGCCATCCTCCATCGTCACCATGGCTGGAGAATCCCTTGCCTCTGCCTCCAGCCTCTGAGTCCCAGACTCCGTCATGGGGGTTCTTTTTTATCATTAGTTCTTTTTTTAATCTATTTAGGGGGGATGCTTGTGGTTTTTGCTTATTCGGCAGCTTTGGCTGCTGAGCCTTTTCCAGAGGCTTGGGGCAGTCGTTCTGTATTAGTGTATGTCTTGGTTTATTTATTAGGGGTTGGTTTAGTGGCGGGGTTTTTCTGAGGGGGCTGATATGAGGGTTCGTGGGTGATTGTGGATGGGCTGAAGGAGTTCTCTGTTTTGCGTGGCGATATCAGTGGTGTGGCTGTGATGTATTCGTCGGCTCCGCCTTGGTCTGTCGTTGACCATCCATCACCTCGGGACTCCACTCCTCTGGCTGCGCCTCGTCCCCCTGGCTCTGTCAGGCTCCTCCATCCCTTCGGCTCCTCCTCAGTCCTCTGTCGTCCAGCTCCACTGCGGCCTTCTGGATCCCCGCCTTGGTCGACCGGAGCCATCTGCTCCGCCTTGGCCCTCCGGATCCTCCCCGTCGCCCTGGCTCAGCGGCTATCCGTCTCCGCCTCGGGCTCCTCTGCCACCTGCTCCGCCGCAGTCGCTTGGCCCCCTGGAGTCGTCAGCCCTTCCTCCTCTATGGCTCCTCCCTCCGTCAGCTCCACCGTGGGTCGGTATCATGGCTGTGGCCTGGGTCCCACCTGGCACCGCATGCTCCCTCCTGTCATCTCCCTGGCTCCTCCTGTTTCCTCCTTGGCTCCTCCCTCCATCGTTACCTCCCTGGACTCTGTCTGCTGGCCCCCTCCTGGGTGTCTGTCCTCCTCCTGAGCCTCCTCCCAGTTCCCACCCATCCCTCCCTCTGTTGGTTCTAAGGCGCGAGGACGCGCCTTCCTGGAGGGGTGCGAAATGTCAGGATTGGACTGTCTTTGTTTTGCTTTGCTCCCCATGTGCTTCCTGTGACCCAGTTTCTCCCTCATTTGCCCTTATTTGGTCGTTCCTGTTCCTGTCCTCGTTGTCTCTTAATTAGTCATTCTATTCACCTGTGTTCCTCCCAATTCCCTCGTTATTCTGTGTATTTAAGCCCCAGTCTGTTCAGTCTGTGTTTGTCGGGTCTACATGTTGTGAACGTGTGTCATCTTCCCTTCCTGGTGTGGATTACCCCTGTTTGGATTTGATAAAAGACTGTGTTTGCTATTTTACGTCTCCATCGTTCCTTCCGGCAGCGTATCGTGACACCTTTCTGATATGTATAGCCAGCCATTCCATCAATTTTCTGATTGTATATCAATCAAGTCCCATCTTTTTCCTTATTGAATATTCAGTTTCACTCAGAAAAATTTTACATTTAGACTTTAATATTATTTAATAGTCATATTTTCATAATAACCTAACCCTAACACCCTGGAACTGATACTATTACTGTACCATCATAAGACTTTCTGTCTCTCTATCTAGAGAGGTTATTATAGTTAACTAAAACTAAAACCATAAAAAAAGAATTTTGTTACTTGAATTGAAATAAAGGATAACTGAAATAAAATAATAAAAATCTTAAACTTATTATGCTTTTTTTTTTTCATCTTGATGCCAGGGCAACATTTCTCATTTTCATTTAGTTTAACTTGATGTGCTAAAACAACTCAAACTAAAACCTAAACAAAATGAATAAAAACTAAATTTATGCATATTTTTAAGAAAGAAAAAAAACTAATAAAAAATAGCAAAAATACGCAACTAAATTACTAAAACTAGAACTAAAATAGAAAATGGACCATATAAAAATTAATTCAAAATATTAAATAAAACTATAATTGTATCTCTGTGATACTAAACACTGGTACATATTTCCTTTCTCAGTACCAAGAATATACCTCACCACTTTATCAAAATTAAAATAAAAAAACACTCAACTCATTATAGATCAATGCTGGACTGTGGCAATACTCTGTTTAATAGAAATGCCTCTAATGCTAAATCTAATTCTAATTTACATCTCCCCATGTCGTATAATAGAAACCCACTTCACACCAGGTCGGCCAGGCATCTTTAATGCTGTTAAATGGAGCTCAATTATATCCAGTCTATCAAAGTCACTTGGGTGCTCTCTTTCCATCTCCGCTCTAATTTCTACCCATTTCCACTTAGGAGAAGCTGAGAGGCATGAAGACATCAGGTGGAAGCCATCTGGCTATCTCATTCCTCTTTCAAGCTGATTTTCTGAATCATATTTCTGTAAAGAGGGTGAGCCACAGGTAGCAGATTGAACTCATATCCCCCCATTTGGGATATCAGAGGAGAGGGTAGATTCCTACAAGAACGTTCCGGTCCACAGACACCTGTGGTCTGCCTGATTACAAGCCCTGACATCTAACATTGAGGGAGTGTGTAATTCGACTGGCATCTGCTGATGAGGCTCGCTGTGTGTGTGAATGCATGTGTGTGTATGTGTGAACAGCTCATCCATGCAAAACAGCGACCTCGTGTAACTCCTGCGTAGCGTTCATCTGCTTTTGGTCACGTATACACACATACACACAATCACATGCATGCATGCAAAGGCATGAGTTTACATGTTTATACCATATAGACACACACATGCAAAATGATAAACGAATTGCCTTGAACAAACCTTCATACCACAAACATCTCAACAAGAACAGATCAAGTGATAACCACATTCACACATGCGCAAATTATGTGCATATGTGCTAAATCAGAAGAGCATCATGTGCACACATTATCGCATTGGGCGTTTGCTGGTGTCAGCTGCCCTGTTAAGGCCAGAGGGCAGAGCAAGGTCAGCACCAGGAACTGGGGCTGAAATAATAGATTGCATAAGCACTTCACCAAAGAGAATAGAGAGAAGATAGGCTTGGAAAAGGAGGTTATGAGGAGAGATGATTAGAAAAAAAATTGGATGGGAGGCGTGCAGCAGAGGAAAGAGAAAAAATTTATATGAGAGAGGCAAGGGACGGTCAAATGGATTGGAGGAGGATGAATTTGGGCACAATATCTCCATCCAGGTAAAAATCAGAGAGTGGAAAGTAGAAATTAGCCTCTTGGATTGGATGAAATTGATTTTGGAAGGTTGAAGGGCCATCCTGAGACAATAAGTCTATATATGGAGAAATTATAATAATGAAGAAATTAGGAAAATGGCTCACTGTGTGTGTGTGTGTGTGTGTGTGTGTGTGTGTGTGTACACACTATCATTCAAACATTTGGGGTCTTTTTTGTAAGAAATGAATACTTATATATAGCAAGGATGCATTAAATTCAAAAAGTAAATATATTTTTACAAAAGATTTCTATTTCTGTTACCCTTTTATGTGTACAATGGCTAAATGTATATACATATCTTTGTAACGAATCAGCTCATGGGAAATATGAATAATTAATCATAACTAGTTATAATTAATTATGAATATTTTAGATCCGCTGTAGATATTTACTTGACCTCTCAAGGTCAACTGTCTTGTCAATTCTAAGAACATTAATTTCCTGGTTAAGGGAAATAACTTTCTTACTGTACAACTCTACACAGAGCTTGTAGCATAAATCTGCATGATTAGGGACTCCAGTTATGAGCAAACTGTGTGTGTGTGTGTGTGTGTGTGTGTGTGTGTGTGTACACACTATCATTCAAACATTTGGGGTCTTTTTTGTAAGAAATGAATACTTATATATAGCAAGGATGCATTAAATTCAAAAAGTAAATATATTTTTACAAAAGATTTCTATTTCTGTTACCCTTTTATGTGTACAATGGCTAAATGTATATACATATCTTTTATGCAAAATGTTATTTTTATTGACCTTAATTTATATAAGGGTGGGAAATGGATGCAAACTAAGCACAGCATTGAGTCCTCAATGATTATGAACAAAAGTGGGAAGCATTATAGTGCAATAATAAGAGAAATTGCCGAAATTCAAACTATATAACACTCCCTCCTCTTTTTTAATGCTCACATGCAATAACCTTTACTGAATCTCATTAAATTTGGCTTCCACATCCTGTCATTTTGTTTTCCACCCAATCAGATTATCTTCTGACACCAAGCGGTCCATAGAGTATTCCTGTCATCGCAGGAAAGGGGAGACAGTAGTGGACTCACAGATGCGCCTGTAAACTCTGTAGCAGATGGCACTTCCTGTTTGGCCAGACTGCCGTTCTTGTGTGTTTGATTGACATGATGTTACTCTCAGTCAGCAAATACACACATTGTCCCCTGATTTTACTCTCCATCTCTACCAGAGCGAGAGTGATTTGACCTCTTTCTCTCACACATACATGCACTCTTACCTTTTCCCTCTTTAATGTCGGGGAAGGAAAGCCATGTCCAGTAAAGAGAACTCTTGATTATTTTTCTATATGTATCTCTCTCTTTTACACTCTCTCTCTCTCTCTCTCTCTCTCTCTCTCTCTCTCTTTTTGACAGGCATTTTTCAGGTCAACTCACACAGAAAGAAGTATAAAAGGGGTCTAAAAATATCTTTATAATGCATTCGCTGACAAAAAATGATTTGTTTCGTGAAGTTACACTCCTTTCTACATTTCCACTTCTATCTGCACCTGTTTAGAAACCCGAGATGCTATTTTGATTCTGCAAGGTTATATTAAATTGATCAAAAGTGACAGTAAAGATATTTAGATTTTTGGATATTTCAAATAAATGCTGTTTATCAAAGAAAAAAGTATCATGGTTTCCACAAAAATAGTTTTTTTTAACATTGATAATAACAAGAATTGTTATTTGAGGACCAAAAATGATTTGTTTCATGAAGTTACACTCATTTATACTCTTCCTCATCTATCTGCACATGTTTAGTTTACACTGGAATTCAGAAACCTGAGACCACTAGTGAAAATCTAATTAGCATAAACCAACAGTAACATTTTTTGGAACAAAAAAAAAAGTATTTTTTTTAACATTCTGTTTATTTACCAGTTTAATTTAGATAATGAATCCCAGATTTTCATTGTGGTCTCAGTCTTTTGAAACAAGACTTTTCAAAGGTTAAATGAAATTTTTGATCACAAACATTCAGAACATGATAATAATGAGAGATGGTGTTAAACATTTATTTTTGTGCTGTGTATGTATAGAAAGGCTAAACTTCACGGTTTGCACACAAAGACAAGAGTGTCAACACTGTGTGTGTATGTGCGAGCACAGCACCCTCTGTTCCTGTTTCCCTAGAGGGTGTTTGTGTGAGAACATGAACACGTACCTGGTGTGTTATGCCCTCCTTCCCTCAGGTCCTCTTCTCTACCACCTCTCACATTTTCAAAGCGAGGCGGTTGATAGCTTGACCAGAGCACGAGGAACGTCAGAGGAGGGAGGGGGGACTGAGGTGGGAATGGGAATTCTTGTTTTTCATACCTCAGAGGTTACTTCCTGATTCCTCCACATTGATTTTTCCTTCATCCCTGGAATCCAAACAAGCCGTCAGAACGGTATCAAGTAAAGCTGGTGTTAATGAAAGGCCTGCGAGCTGCAGCAGAACAATGGCGAGAGAGAATATTCACAGAGCTAACATCAAACTTCTTTGATCTTGTAGCCGATTTGTGTCTTTCTTGATATTCTGTGTTTATGATGCTTTTTGTTGTTTGCCTTTGCTTTTCTTTTTTGTCACCTTTTGAACAGAATGAGAACAATAACCTCTTGCTGATTTCTTGTTTTTTGCTCTTTCTTGTTTTCTTTTTTGATTTTTCTCTTTCCACAGTAATCTTTTTTTGAATTTTCTCTTTTCTCTTTTTCCCTCCTTTTTGTCTTAACCCTAGGTCCACTCACAAAAAAACATGATGAATCGACACTGAACCAGCCACGAGATGAAGGTATTTTTGTTGCATGTTTTTCCTTTTTTCTTGTATTTTTTGGAAAAGTCTTTTTTGGAAAATGAAAAAGCAAACAGCCTTTCCTTGGTAGTGATGAAGAGTATATGAACCACGAGTGCATATATGTATGTGTATGTCTGTGTGCAATGAGATAAAACTTTCTCTTTGACTTTGAAGAAAGTTCTGACAACTTCTGAAAGTTGTAGATGATGGCAGAAAAAAACTGTATTTTCATTAAATGAGAGAAGAACTGTGGTTTTGAAATGTAATACTCCAATAGTGCTGTCTGAAGCACAATTTTACAGCTGTTGCTTTATAATGTTTTTCAAGACTCAGAGCGATTATTAGGCTTTAAACTTATCTCCAACTTTTCACCATGTTTTGTCAGTGTGAACAGTTCTCTGGATGCGGTAGTAAAGACCAGCCAATAAATCTAAGAAGTAAAATGCTACCATGGGGAGAAAAGCCAGAAAAACACAGATACACACACACACATGGATCAGCACATGTTGTCATCTTTTATCTTTTTTAGCTCTTTTCTTAAGAGCAGTGTGTGGTTTTTTGCCCTGATGTTCTTTCCTGTGTTTACGAAAGTTTTTTTTTGTTCTTCTTCTTCTTCCCTCTCATTCTTGCTGGGTTTTTTATAGTTCTTTGATAATGTGAAAAAATGGGATTGGAAAAGCTCTGAAAATAACTTTCATGCAAATTGACACTCATTGGTTTTATTGTATTGATAAAATGCCGGTTGGATCCTTAAAAGCTTGTGGCCTCTCTAGAACTGAATTATTGACCCATTTGATTGTAATTAGTACTGAATATCTAACTATAACCCAGTCATGACTAGTCTTCATTACCACTTCATTAATAGATTATGAAGATAAGTGTGGAGAAAAAAGATCTGGGATGAAGGACAGCCACAGAGATTGAATGTGAATGTCCATCTGTCTGTCCATATGTCAAATCATAAATAAAATATATAATTATATACAGTTTCATATTTTTTTTACAAGTTAACATAATTAGTATGTACTTTATGTAATTTTATACTTTATTTATGAATTGTTTTACTAAATAAGTAAGTATATTTTGCCAGATTAGGTCTGTGGACATTTTTTTTTTTTTTACAGATGGGGCAAAAATGACAAAATGAGGTTGTCCTTAGTCGGAAACACAAACTTTATAAATCATTAAAATGTTGAGATTTGGGGTTTGGTTGGTTGAGGTTTGGTCTATCATCAACATAATTAGCTTTGGTACAAGCAATAGAGTTCTGTCTTCATTTAGCTACAATAGGTAAATGTATGTGAGTGTTTGTCAGGTGTTTATGGGAAATGCTATTTGTGAACATGGCAGTGTTAAGCTGCTGAAAACAGGATCGATTTATTGCTGAGGGAGAAAGAGTGACATCTGAGCACGAGTTTGTGCATGTGTTCGAGTGAGTGAGTGCGTGATTAGTGTAAGCTTCAGCCGAAGGCCAAGTGTCGAGACAAAGGTGTGTGTCCACCTGAGCCCAGCTCATTATTCAGGCTGTGTCACATCATTATCAAAGTGAACACACACTCAAACACACTTACAGCTTCATGCTCGCTTTCTCCACCGTCTCTCGCGCTCCATCTGTATCACGCACACTTTATAACATTTTTCAGCCAGACAGCATCGAGCACGACCTCTCACTCAACACCAGTCTATCAACACTTCAGTCTAGATCAGGTGGATTGAAAAGCAAAGACTTTAGGACCCTGAATCCATGCATCCCTGTCCACAACAGACCTAACTGCAATGATACAAGCCGTCTGTTTAGGGGTTATGCTGTTCATGGCTCACCTCACTCAGGGTCTTTCCTTTTAGTATATATGAGACTTACGCAACAGAGCAGAAAGAATGTTCGTGTTTTTTTAAGGTTTGGAGATCAGTTAATGTTATTACTCATAAACCAGTTTATCAGCCAGGTTTTTTTATTTTTTATTATTATTTTTTTTATTTTTTTATTATTATTATATTTAGAGATATGTTCCCGTGTAATCTAAACAACCAAAAATGTTCATACAATTCCCCAGATTTGTCAGTTCCAAAGTTTACTGACAACTTTGGCAATGCAAAAACTATTTTTAAATTTAATGTAAAATAATGTGAAATAAAGTAAATAATGTGAGAAATAAGAGTTGTGTCTTTTACTATCATTAAATTATAACATATACACAACCATTCAAAAGTTTGGGGTCAGTATAATTTTATTACAGCAATTTTGTTTATTTATATATATATATATATATATACAGTGGGTACGGAAAGTATTCAGACCCCTTTGAAATATATTAAAATAGGTTTATTTTTAAGGTTGTTCTTCATTGGTTACTGAACAAGTTTTTCACGGATGGTTACCCTGAATTACAAAACTGTGGCAACTGCAATCAGCGGCTGATTGGTTGAGGAGCTTCAACCATAGTGCAGCAGCACAACTTTGTGTAGTTCAGCATAACGAAGCTAGATTGGGTGGTGCGTTTGGCAGCAGTTGTATCTTAACTTCTTTCCACAATTTGCTGGCCTTTTTTGAAATATTTGTCCATATGACAGAATTAATTTTCTAGTGCAGCTCATTGTCACTCACAGCCTCATATAAATCAGTCACTATTTTAAAAATTACATCTCATAAATATAAGGGAGAGTGACCAAAAACAACATCAGTGTAGTATAATCAGACGTCATGGGAAATGATGCATCACATGCTCAAAGGTAAATTCTACACCGTCAAAAAAAAAAAAAAAAAAGAGAGAGAGAGATGAATGTTTGTTTAAAGGTGACATATTATGAAAATCTGACCTTTCCAGGTTTTAAGTGCTATAATCAGGACCCCGGTGCATCTACCAACCAAGGAAAGGTGAAAAAGATTAACCCAGTAACTTTGTTTTGGTAAGCCGCGTATAGTGAGAAGCAGTGTTGGTTTAATTTAATTTATATACTATAAATAATATTCATTTTAATTTTAGCTTGTTTTAGTCATTTTGTTATGTGCTTTTCGTTTTGTTTTTTTGCTATTTAACTTTATTTTTAATTTCAATTTTCATAATCTTAGTACTTCAACTTAAACTTATTTTAATTCTGTTAGTTGCCAAGGCTACTCTTTTTTTTAAGTTTAATGATTTTATTTTATTTCAGCTTTATTTAAATTAAGGAAAGCCAATTTTTGAAAGCCAGTTTTAGTTTTAGTTAACAGTAACAACTCTGGTGACAAGACGTTATGTGCTATATATTTAAGTAGGACAGCAATCCTTCAGATAAAAACAAATTGACAGCAAATCTGTACAAGTGGGATGATCACACACCATATAGATTTGCTCGTTTATTTACTTGAGCTAAAAGGCACCTGTCAGAGTTTGCCTCCAGATCTAGGCCTAATTGATAATATTCTCAATATTTTTTTATATCTGACATCTAAGTCTACTCAATACTTTAGCAAAATGTTTATGCAGCATAATATAAGCTACATAATAAGAAGTAGCATAGTTTAAGTTTGCAAAGAGACCATTGAAAATTAACTTTGCTGTTGTTGACACGTCGTGATGAGATGTTCTGTAACCTCTACAGTGTTCAGGACTGCACATACATTCATCATTAGAACTCTAGTGCCACAGAAGTGCCGACACACTCCTGCAAGCAATAGATTTGCTGTCGACCTGAACGCACACACACACACAGAGTTCCCTTTGGGATTGATTGTGGGACGCAGAGTGCGGTGTGTGTGTGTGTGTGTGCGCTTATGTTTGTTCACTCGTGCTGTGTCTGATGAAGGTGCTGAGCTGGAATCACCTAGAGCAGTGGTTCTCAACCTTTTTTTCCACTGGGCCGCACTATGGTCCAAGTGCAAGTCTCACGGGCCGCACGCATATCATTTACATATTACGTCACCAATACAAA
Source organism: Sinocyclocheilus rhinocerous (assembly GCF_001515625.1). Taxonomy (NCBI): domain Eukaryota; kingdom Metazoa; phylum Chordata; class Actinopteri; order Cypriniformes; family Cyprinidae; genus Sinocyclocheilus; species Sinocyclocheilus rhinocerous. The sequence continues at coordinate 1,394,628 of NW_015641020.1, forward strand.
CCAACCAGATTTATAATAGCCTATTATAACGGGTCAAACCGAAAGTTGATGCCGAAAGTCCTGCACTCTCCTACTTTCACTGCTGCGACTACTCTTGTTTGTATGCGTTCCTTCGCTGGCATTTTCCACATTAAATTTTCTGATCTCTTTTCAGGGACAAATTGTGCCCCCCCCCCCTCTTTATTGCAATTTTGAGATAAGTAAGGAGAAATCATATCCCAAATAATAAATAAAGTTGAAATTGTGAGATATAAAAACCACAAATGCAAGAAATTCTTGTGCAAGCCACAAGTTAGAGAAAGAAACACAAGTTTAAGATGTGTAGAGTGAGAATCAGTGTTAGTTTAGTATCATTTATATACTGTTATTGTATTTATTATTATTAGTTTGAATTCTCTTTTTTATTTTATTTTGTTTTAGTCATTTTGTTATGTGCTTTTGGTTTTTCTATTTAACTTTTTTTTTGTTTCAGTTTTAGTAATTAGTACTTCAACTTTCAACTTTCCGTTTTCATTTGAGTTTTTTAGGTTTAAGTTTATTTCAGCTTTATTTCAATTAAGTAAAGTGATTTTTAATATTTTTAGTTTTAGATTAGTAGTTTTAGTAGTTTTAGTTAACAATAACAACTTGACATCAAATTATAGCATTAGAAAGCCTAAATTCACTTGTAGCATTTAAAATGATTGATTTACATTTTTTATTTAGTCAAAATAAAAAATAATTTTAATATCACCCATTTGTAAGTTATTGGCCATTGTTAGAAATTAACAATTGGTCCCTCGATATCTCTTTGCCGCCTTGAAGTTCTCAGTTCCTTAAAGTGTATACGGCCGGGAAGCAAGAAAACACACATTCAATGGTATTCTCAATACTTCAACTTTATTCATAGATACCATAAAATAAAAATAATTAACTTATTAGTATTGACAGAATTTTAAGACCTGCAATCTCTAATATTACTTATTTTCTGTGTCCTACAGTTGCTGTAGGCTATTTCTCCTTTACTGCATCTCTGTCTGTCTTTCTCTCTGTGTGTGTGTGTGTGTGTGTGTGTGTGTGTGTGTATTAGCACTTTCCAGCTACCATCTGAGTGTATCGAGCGGTAGAACAGAGAGCAATGCTGCGTGTGTGTGTGTGTGTGTGGGTGGGTTTGTGTAATGTATTTGCCCTGTAGGCATTGGTGTGTGCTGACGTCTAACTATTCGCATGTTCTCTTTCATTAGCATTAGTGCCCTACCTCCATGATCCCTCATCCACAGAGCGCAGAGCCTTATAGCACCCTCTAGGGGCAAACCCCACCCACCCACACATTATCTATACATTACACCACAGAACAACATCTACTGCTTGTTCATTTTGTAAGTTAGAGGATTTAAAGTGAGGCGGGAGGAAAGCTATCAAGAGAGAACAAAAGTGTTGAACTGGAAAAATGGCCCGACAGGAACATTAAAGGCAGAAATAATAGAATAAAAGGAGAGATTCACTTACCTGTACAAGCATTACAGTAGAGATAGAGGAAGAGAGGTATGTCCTACTTATGTCAGATCTCTGTCTAAGAGAGCAGGTTAGACGAGCTGGCAGGGAAAGACATAGCGAGATAGAGAAAGAGAGAGAGAGCAAGTGTTGATCAAATGACAGTGACATTGTAATAGAATAATTCATGTTTGAGTTTCACCAGCGAGCTTTTCAACAGACATTTTCAAAGAGGGAAACAGCAGTGTACTCGCAACATCTCCAACATTCAAATGTATTGATTAGTAATAAATATGCTGGGACACAACCAGAGACTCTTGGTGTCACTGACTCCTGGCTTTCTTTTATTATTCTCAATAGACACCTTCTAAAATGTTTCATCTCCTCCTGAAAGACATATATCTTGATTTATATACTCCTTAATTGAAAGTGGAGTTTCACTTATGTATTTATTGTTATAAATAACAAATTATATATTATTTATTTAATTTAAATTATACATTATTTGATATTTATTACTAAAATAATATTTTTAAAGTCACTAATTTTAATTTAAAATTATTTACTATGGAATATTTTACATAAATGTAAAGAAATTCATAGGCACTTTTGCTTGTCTGTAAAACTAATTTCAAACATTTAAACATAAGCTTATAGATCAAAAAGGTCTTTAAGAATATATGAAAAATTATGTATTCTGTATGTCACTGTATGAACCTTTGAATTTTGTCAGAGATCACTTTTTTTACACATCTTTTACAATATCATCTGCAAAAATGTAATATATATTGCGGATAACATTTAGAATAACAGACATTGAAACTATAAAATAAGTGTGTGTGCACATACATTTTAAACTTTACCAGTGCATTTCAATAGGCCCTAAAGTAAAGCTGAAATTTTTTAAATCGTGATTAATATCTGTCGGTGTTTCCATTGAGAACAGCAGTGTTCAGTAAATGTCTTTAAATTGCCAGTAATTTCATGTAATAAAGCTCATTCACCCATCAGCACATGCAGATAAGTTTTCTCTAAAACTTTTTTCTCATTTCTCAGTATAGAACTAGCGAATCCTAAAAGTAAATTCATGTGGGTTCCAATCACAGACTTGAACAGGATGCTGTGTTTTTTCTGGTTCACCAGTCAGTGATGCTTCTCTCTTGTCAACAGGCCAGACAGCGGTACTCTTCACAGCGCTTCTCTGTAATCTAAATGAGAGGAGGATGGAGATAGGTTTAATGAAGCTCGTCCAGTCAAGCGGCCCGCCATTCAGATTCCCTCAGAATTCACTGCCAATTAAATGGGGCTTGCTGGATGAGGGGAAGTTTATGGAGAAAGGGGAGACAGGGACTTAACGAGGTTAAATTAGGACACCCTCTCCACGCACTCACACATTCCCACAACGACTGCCAGGAGAGTCCAGTCTATTATTGTTGGTCTCGCCATTATCCTGAAATAAACAAGAGTGAGCATGCAAGGGAGAAAGAGAAGAGAGAAAGTGGGGGAAAAAGAATGAGGGTGAAAAATAATAAGCAAGAAAGGAATTGAAAAATGAGGCCTTCATATGTGCTTTTTGTGATAGTTCCTGTGTGGTTTGGTTCGGGTGTGTGTTAAAGTGCATGGTAGTTATTCACGGTTGAACAACTCCTGTGCGACTAGATCTCAGTAATTGATCCTCTTTAAATAAAAACAAATCAAGTCAGCTCAATTTAAGCATGCTATTTTGGAAGCCCTTTAAGAAGTCAAGGAGAGAAAGAGAGAAGTGCTGAGACGAGTACCGAGTAATAGCATGAGAACGATTTAAAAGGTTTAGTGTACCCTAGTTGTTGTTTTTTATATGACAAATTTTATGAAGAATCATTATGCAGCTCATAGTAAGTTCAAAGTAGCCACATGAACCAAGCTCCAAAAATGACCAAAAACACAGTAAAAGTAACATAAATGTGGTCAGTATGATTTGTGTGCTATATTCCAAGTCTTCTGAAGCCATATGGTATCTTTTTGTGTGGTACAGATTGAAATTTAAGCCATTATTCATTAATAATCTGCCTTTTAAGTGAGCACTTAACTCAGTAACTGTTGCTAGAGTTCAAAGATTCTCAAATGAACACCTCAGTGGTTGGTAAGATTATCGGTGAATAACTTACATTTCAGGTCCATTTATCACAAAGCTATTGTATGACTTGTATAGAATTATTATATAGTGTACAAGTCATATAGACTAATTTTATAGGGCATTTTTTTGTCCTTTTGGAGCTTGACAGACATGAAGCTTGACAAAAGAACTGTGTGGGAAAAGAGAAGTGTGAAAATTCTCCTTGTATGCTCCACAGAAAAATATAAAAGCATATGAGTGAATAAATTATGACAGAATTTTAATATTGGGGTGATGTGTGTTTATAAATAGAGAGAACAAAGGGGAGGATGTGGTGAATACTGAAAAATGAAAATGTGGGAAAAACAAAAGTGAAAACAAGTGTACAGAAAGAAGTGATGGCGTTCATAAGTCCTATAGTAGGAGATCATAAATAAGATGAATAGATCTCTTGTTTCTGTGGATGTATGAGGAGGCCATGGGGATGAAAAGATAGGGAGGTCTTTGTTTCAGAGAAAAACGCTTCTCTCTTCTTCACTGTATTTGACCCCCTCCCTCTCTCTTCTGTATCAAGAATGTTATTGGGAATTCTTCTGTCTTGAATTCAGACAAACTGAGATCACATGCAAACAGTGCATGCTGTGCTTAAATGAGCGTAGCTGAATAGTTCACCCCAAAATGAAAATTCCATCATTTTCCATTGACATTCACTAGTCAATGTCTAGTTTAGTTGTATAGAAAAGAACAGCTTGAGTGGCATAAGGGTGAAGAAATTATGCTAGAATTTTCTTTTGGGCTTTTGCACATGTGAAATAAAAAGGTGCATGTGTGTTGTCTGCATATGTGCATTTAAAGACAGCATGAAGTATTCATAACCCCTACTGCAGAGTCGATGTACATTAGAGCAATATTTTTCTCTGTCTTATCCTACTGAGTGCTCTTTACGATATTGTTCCATGTGTAAGAGAGACAGTCTGACTGCAGCCTGTAGTTTAAATGTTGATCGTCAGTTTCTCAAATGCCCTGTTTTCTGCTCCTTCAGACCTCCTCCACCCCACCAAAAGCTCCCTCCTGTAATCTCTCTCTCCTCTTGTGCTCTTCTCCATTCTTTCAATCATGTGTTGTATCTTTCATTCAGTATAATGATGAGACTGAAGAAAATCAGAGTTAATTTCCACAGCTGTAATAGTGTAATAGCATTGCGCTTTTTATAACAAGGAAAAGTAACTCTTGCTTTACTGCAAAAACAGCAGCAACCTCAGGTAGTCCTCTAAAAAGGTATGACCATATATGGTACCATATCGTATTATAAATATCATATTATAAAAAAATGATCTATCTATCTATCTATCTATCTATCTATCTATGTTTTGGTGGTTGGAGGAAAAAGTTATCTATCCATCATAAACTTCTGATGTTTGAAAACATGTATTGTATTGCAGTTCCTATACCTAATACCCTCAGAAGTAACTTTTTTATATATATATTATTTACTCTCCAAAGCCATTTTTACCTGCATTTATTGTTTGATGGCTGTTAATTTTGGACCCTGCGCATGCACATGTACCCAGAGGCGGCATTCAAACACTCAATCAGTACCGTAGATCTGTGTTCATCGTGATTCATTTCCAACCAGTTTTTTCCTTACTGCCTCTCTCTAACCCTTTTAATAGATTCATTTCAAGTCTCAATGTGTTCTGTCTTATAACCACCAAAACATCCTGTTCTTTTATTTTGCCCCCTGGTGTCCTCGCGTCCTCACATTCAAACACTGCAAACATACCGTAAAATGGGTGTACAAAGGGAGGATGAGTAGGTCTGCAAGCACACTGTGAGATGGAGGGAGAGAAAGAAGCACATGGAGATTAGAAGGGAGGAAACAGGGGCCGATATTGAGGAAAAGTAGGAGAGGGCATGAAAGGGAACGATCTAAAAAAACAAAAAAAACAAAGGAACATGCATACTCAGATAGAGAGGCCCACACGAGCTTGCTGCTCACCTCTGATCCTCTCATGCAGAACGGAGACAATGGTGTGATTAGAAACAAACTTGTTTACTGCTCAGTGCGTTCGCATGTGTGTGGATGAACCCACAAACACGCACACATTCTGCCATTATGTCCCTCTGATGGTGGCGAGCCTCTATCTCTTGTGTGAACTTAATTAGCTCTGAATCCATTAGACACAGCCACATAGACAATTCCTTCCTCTATTCTCCTGTCACCCGCATCCAATTAAACTGGTGCTAAAACACAATGGCATATTTCTCACTTGAGACAACTCGGCCCGATAGGCTGGCTACCAAATGCCATCATAGCTAGCGCTTGTCAATTTTGTGTTCACTAGAGCAAATTCCAAAAACTTGTGATTTTGAACATATAAATGTGAAATGTATCCTTTTTTGTGAGTTAATTTGGTTTTGTATACAAATTTGATTGACAGACCATGACTGACAGTACAAAAGACTCCATTAGTATGTATTATGTTGGCTTGACAAAGTTTTTTATAGACCTCATGGACAGAGCAGAATGATAGATGGACCGATAGATAGAACTATAGATAGATAGATAGATAGATAGATAGATAGATAATTTAACTGATCTATCTGTCTATCTCTCTGTTGTTTTGTCATTCTATCCATCATATCTATCATTCGTTTTATCTATTGTTCGACCTGTTGTTTGTTCTATCTATCGTTTGGTCTGTCTATGTTCTATCTATCATTCATTGTATCTAACGATCGTTCATTTGTTCTATTGTTTGTTCTATCATTCTGCCGTTCTGTCTTTAGTTCTATCTCTCGTTTTTTCTATTACTCTATTTATCAGTCTGCTTAACTTTTTTCCAACCACCAAAATAATATGAGCAACAAAATCAAAATGTCTTCAATTAATTGAATTTAAAATGTAATTTAATTGTATTATTCCTTGGTCTTAAAGGGATAGTTCACCCAGAAATATTCACCCAAAAATATTCTGTCATCATTAGTAACCAAATATTTGACGGTAGCCATTAACTTCCATAGTATTTTTTTTTTCCACTATGGAGTAAATTCTGTAGTTCTGTCATTTTAATTTTTGTGTGAACTATCACTTTAATGACAATACAGTTTCAGGAAGTATTTTCCATTGGCAGGTTTGATGCCAGAGTTCATTTTGGAGCCTGTGTGCATTTTGGAAAAGTGTTCTGGTTTGACCATGATTGAAACAAAATTGTGGATCACGTGACACTTGGAATCGCACATTTCGAAAATGTGTGTTCATGTCACAGCATCTGTGTGTCTGTCTAGTCATGTATGACAGTATTTGTCTGTATGTGTTTTATGGATGAATAAGTTAGTAATCCTTCTTGACTGACCGTCTGTTTGATGCTCTAATCTAGTAATGCTTTGGATACATTTGTTTTTGTGTGTGTTGGCTCCTGCATCTTGGAGCACCTGACTTTATCAGTTATCTGCTTTAATGAAATCGACTGAGATTCAGATGGTGATTGAAGGTGTCAAGGGGTTAGAAAAGCGAAAGTATGTGTGTCTGTATAATAGATCTCCATGACAACAGTCAATGGGAGCGAGTCACATTGATGGAATGGCCTCTGCTGGGTAGATGGGGAAATCAAATTGAGGCAGTTACTATAGCGACGTTTCATTGCAGCTGCCTCTGCATATGTTTCGGTGTGTGAGTGTGTGTATGTGTTGTTATATCTTGAAGAGTAATAGCTTATTGGTGTCTAAAGTGACCTAACGTCTAGCTATTTACTCACAAACAAAGGATCCAACCATCACCCTCAGATAAAAAAAATAAAATAAAATGTGTAGTTTCACAAAGTGACATATCATTTATTCTTTCTGTAGCTCTCACTTACACAACACTCTCTTTCCCCTCATTTTGACTTTTATTAGACATCCGTGACCGCAGGAAGAAACCAGTCATGCTGTTCATTCACGGCGGCTCTTATATGGAAGGAACCGGAAACATGTTTGACGCCAGTGTTCTTGCGGCATATGGGAACGTCATTGTAGTCACCATGAACTATAGGCTGGGAGTTCTGGGTAAGTATACTTCATTTATTTTCCCCATTAACTCTTCATGCAGGTCTGAAATCGCAGGAGGCACAGAAGCTGCTCCATATGGCAGATCAGTTAGCAGTGATCTACAATCTGAAGGCTGTTCTGACTCATCAGGTTATTTTTTTTATTTTTTTTTTTTAGGCCTTTATGCTACTTTTTAATATCATGTTTATGCACACAGCTTTGGGATTCATTTATTTTATTTATTTATTTATTTAAATTTTTTTTAGTGAGTCAGTTCATTTGAACTGTTCATTTGGACATTTGGACTGTTCATGTAAATCAAGTGCTTCACGTTTTGTTCATGTAGTTAATGTACATCAAGCAAAGGTTTTTGTCTGAACGAACCAATTTACTGATTCATTTGAGGAAGTTTTACTGCTTTGTTTATGTGAACATTATGTCAATGACTAGAATTTATAAGGAAAAGAAGGAATGAGATGAGGGAATACTGATTTAAACTCAGTATTAAGAGCATGTGCATTAACTGCCAGGCAACATTCCGACTACACAACTCTAATGTGGGGTCACTTTTAGCAGGTCTGGTCAAAAAGTTAACTTTTAGTTAATGGTTAAATCTGGCTGAATTGAGCCATTGATTTTCTACAGAAAAGAGCACCAGCAGATCCCACAGTGCTCCAATTACAGGCTATAGGTCAATTTCTGCTTAATTGTTCTTATTATATAAAAGTCGCTTATATGAAAGTGAATCCTGGATCAGAATAACTCCCCAGGGAAGCTACCTGCTATTGTCATTAGACTGAGTTTCTTCATTAGTTTTGACCGCAAAGCTGAATATGCGTAGTTCAGAAGTGTGCAAGTTTCTTAGGGGTAATATGAGGTCTTATGAAAGCGTTTTTGAATTAAAGTGCTAAATCCTTTCTCATTTCCTCTCTCTTTCTCTCTTTTATTATTTTACAAGTCTGAAATATTGAAGAGTGATATATTCATGCAGATTAGCTTTGGCTCTGACAGGTTTATTGGGCCACAGCAGTTAGAAATATATTTTTCCATTTCTTACTTTAACTGCGGCACTGCCCAGAGCGGGGATAAGGCGGCCTTTAGATTTGCACTTAATAAAAAAAAAAAAAAAAAAAGGAAAAAAAAAAGAAAGGCGGTAAAAAAATTGGGAAGGAAGTCAATTTTTGATCCACACTCCATTCCAGTTGGTGGCGGAAATACACCATTTTGTTGTTTGTCAACCGCCAATAAAATTTCAATTTTACAAGTCTGAAATATTGAAGAGTGATATATTCATGCAGATTAGCTTTGGCTCTGACAGGTTTATTGGGCCACAGCAGTTAGAAATATATTTTTCCATTTCTTACTTTAACTGCGGCACTGCCCAGAGCGAGGATAAGGCGGCCTTTAGATTTGCACTTAATAAAAAAAAAAAAAAGACAAGGAAATAAAAAAGAAAGGCGCTTGAGATGTTCAAAGCTTTACTGCTAAACTGCAGAATAGCTGGTGCCAGTTTGAATTCGTAATACTTGTAATATATAACATACACACAAATACAGCTGAAGGGCTGAGGCTGAGTCAGATGGTTCTAAGGCCCTGGGTGTGGTGCTTTAGCATTTTGACTTTCTCTGGCATATTAGCGCGTTATGTACTTGGCTCTGGAGCTTATTGCAGATAGTGAAGCTTAGAAATGTCAGCCTCTCAGCTCAGTTCTTCCTGCCATGCAAAAGAGAGTGCTTATGTTTGTTTGTGAATGCCTGTCTCTCACTACCTGTTTGTCTTCTCATAGACTCAAGACTTTCCCCTCTAGATATAATGCAAAGCACAAGTAATTTAAATTGATGCAGAGAGAGAGAGAGAGAAAGAGAGTGTGTGTGTGTGTGTGTGTGTGTGTGTTTGTGTCTGAAATATTGATGAAAAATGTCTGTCTGGTGCAACGAGCAGTGAAGCCGCATTGGGATTAGTAGTGACCTGTTTATTTAAATAAAAATATAAATTTGCTTGTTCATGGAGCTGTGTTGCAGAGTAACTAACTAAAAGTAGAGACGCTATTGACCAGTGTAGCTTTTTCATTAACGGGGTCATGAACTGAGAAATCAGTTATATTTTGACATATAAGAGGTCATTGAACTATAAAAATGTCCTGTACGTTTCAGAACTCAAAACTTTCTAGTTAGTCTAAAAACAGCTTATATTGAAGCCAATCTGCCAATATGACAGGTTGTGGAATGTGCCACTTTATGACGTAAGAATGTAGCTAAACCCCGCCTTTGTTCACTTCATTTTTTCCGCTTATTCGTTTACATTCGTTGATTTCATCAATATTTCATACACACACACACGCACGCACGCACGCACGCACACACACACAAAATTAAAATGGGGAAGTCGTGGCCTAATGGTTAGAGAGTTGGATTCGTAACCCAAAGGTTACGGGTTCGAGTCTCGTACCGGCAGGGATTGTAGGTGGGGAGAGTGAATGTACAGCGCTCTCTCCCACCTTCAATACCACGACTGAGGTGCCCTTGAGCAAGGCACCAAACCCCCAACTGCTCCCCTGGCGCCGCAGCAAAAAATGGCTGCCCACTGCTCCGGGTGTGTGTGTGTGTTCACTGCTGTGTGTGTGCACTTTGGATGGGATAAATGCAGAGCACTAATTCTGAGTATGGGTCACCATACTTGGCCACATGTCACGTCACTTTCACTTTTTCACTTTTTACAAACAAGGCACAATTGGATCCGACAGTAATGTCGCACCACACAACTGTTATTGTCTGTTATTACAGATCGTTTGATATGCATTCAGTATTTATGCGTTTTTAACCTAAATCAAAGCAGCGTCCATCTATGAAGGAAGTAGGCTGTCAAACATACACAACTGTTAGCCAATCATAGCAGTGGACGTTTACTTCCGAGTCTACAATCCGCCACACCTATTTAAACAGAGCGTTCCCATGAGGGGGGTCAAAACAGAACAGAAAATAGCCTGTTACTTCTAAATTATGTTTTAAATGTAAAAATCTTGATAACATTATAAGTGGACCATAGAGAACAGTACAAAATAAAAACAGTTCATGACCTCTTTAAAGCTATTTGTGACATTGCTACATTGCATATCTACATACATTTTTTTTATCATCACATTGTTTGCACATGAATCTTTTTTATGTGCTCTCTTAAATGGTTCTTTCTCTCATACAATTTGAACTGCACATTTAAGTTTAGCAAACTGATTAATTGGGTTCATTTGAAACAAGTGGTTCACTTTTTGTGAACCAGTTTGTATAAATTGGGTGGTTATCTTTTTATGGTACATTTTATGTTAACAAACAGTATCACTAAAATAAATCACTGATTTATTTGAGGCTCTGTATTGAAGTTCTTATGAGATTTATTTTTTAAACAATATTTAGGTAAACCATGTTCTTCATCACTGTTTAACTGGTATAGAATTTGGTGTGTTTTCTAGTTTTAATGGTTGTATTTAATACAAAATTATCTTTTAATTTTGGTTTAATGCTGTCACCCATATTGAGATCACTGTTGTTCAAACGTTTGGGGGGTCAGTAAGATGTATTTAAAATAAATAAATACTTTCATATGGCAAGGCTGCATTAAATTCACAGTACAGACATTTCAAATGAATGCTGTTCTTTTAAATTCTCTATTCATTCAAAAATTCTTTAAAAAAGCATCAGGGTTTCCACAGAAATATTAAGCAGCACAACTGTTTTCAACATTGATAATAAGAAGAAATGTTTCAGGAGCACCAATGCAGCATATTAGAATGATTTTTGAAGGATCGAGTGGCACTGAAGACTGTAGTAATTCAGCTTTGCCATCACAGAGATACAGTAAATCACATTGTAGAGTGACTACTATAAATTAAAATATAAAACAGTTATTTTAAATTGGAATGATATTTTACAATATTACTGTACCATTTTACTGTATTTTTGATCAAATAAATGCAGCCTTATAGGAGACTTCTTTCAAAAACCAAAAAATCTTCGACCCCAAACTTTAGTGAATGATAGTGTATATAAAAATATGGTTCCCCATCATAGCCTCTTTAGTAGCCTATAGTTTAGCTAAGTACTTTTTCAAAAGGCAAGCTTTACTTTAAGTCATTATCTTGAGTCGTGCCAAATCTGGACCTCAAGGACACCTGGTGCATGCAAGTCTCCACAAAGGAAAGATATGATGCAGGATTTATAGCAGCAGTGACAGGACACAATTAACATCAGCACATCTCATCATGCACTGGCAGCAGTGTTCCGTCGTTATGCCCCTCCTCTCCACTATCAGCTTCTATCATGAGCCTGGATGGGGGCCAGCAATATGAGCACTGAGGCGACAGTGATTCAAGGAATTGCAGATCCTCTATCATCGTGGGCCGTCATCTGAAATGAGAATGAGTGACGTGAATCAAACTATAATTTAGATAAAACCATTGGCCTGCACACAGTCTGTCACTTGTTCAGTCACAGATGCTTTGCTCATTAGAGTTATGGATTCAATTTATAGTCAAACCACATCCAACTGAAAGAATTCAATTTCATTTTTAGACTTTAGGAAGATTGCATAATTCATTCATTTAAAGGTTGTATAGTTGCACAGGTCATTTGAAGGTTGTGTTGGTCGTTTGAAGATTATATAAGCCACTGGAAGGTATTTTTAATACTCCATAGCTGCCAGAGATATTATCTTATAGACATTGTGTTGTGCTTACTGTCCAAGGTCATGTATACCCTATAGTCATTCGACTGGCTTTGCCAAGTGTCTGAAGGGCAAACTGGGACTCAAAAGCAGCTACTGACCCATCACAACCATTGAATCAATACATTTTCACTGTGTTCTGATAAATCTTAAATAGCCATATTCGCATGAAAAATCACCATTTTTAAATTACAGTCAATAAAAAAAAACATTGTTTATATAAAGTAATCAGTAACACTTTACAAAACGGTTGAATTTGTTAACATTAGGTAATGCATAGGAAAATGTATTAAATTGGTTAATGTTAATTTTACACATACATTTTTAACATTTCAAAATAAATTAACATTAGGTTGATAGATTATATTACTGTAAACTAATGTTCTTTATTAAAAAATTTTTAAATTACATTTATTAAGAATTTTACATTTATTAAATGTAGAAAAAAAGTTTTTCATTGTTAGTTTGTGATTCTTAATGCATTACCTAGTGGTTATCTATTGAACCTTATTATAAAATGTTACAAAGTGAAACCTCAATTAGATCAGGCAGTCTCATTGTTCAATCCTGGATTAACGTTATTTCCGTAATAATTTTTTTGAAGTATATAACAATTTATTGCATTTCTATGTGATTTTACTGGCGTTAAGTTTCTATGTGATTTTACTGGCATTAAGTTATGATTCTTAATGCATTAACTAGTGGTTACCAAACTGAACCTTATTATACAGTGTTAGAGAGTGTAACTTCGGTTAGATCTGACGGTCTCATATTTCAATCCGGATTAAATTTATTTCCATTTTTATCGAGTATGAAACATTTGATCACATTTTTTATGTGATTTTACTGACTTTATTCATTTGCCCTGTATTATATGATAGTGCTGGGTCAGAGTCCACCTTGTTGAGTCAGAGTTGAGTCCTAGTCTTTAACATAATTGAGTTTGAGTGAGAGATGTTTATTAATGTCTTTTTATCTTAATGTTATGCTGTTACCTAT